>NW_022589720.1:3096893-3328421 GCF_004348235.1 Phoca vitulina
AGAAGAAGAAGAAGAAGAAGAAGAAGAAGAAGAAGAAGAAGAAGAAGCAGCTTACCACTTCTGGAAGAAAGTTCCTCAAGAAACCAGAGTGGATCCTACTTCAATGAGATACTTCAATGTCCCCAGCCACTGCACCCTTCCGCAGTATGGTCCAGGGACAGCACATGCTAAAAAGGCAGGGTGGTCAGAATGGCCACTGTCTTCTTTGTCACCCTTCCCTTATATTTTCCTGTTTTAGATTTTTCTCCTTCCTTCTTCTCTTTCTTTCCTTTATTTAGTAATTTTATTTTATTAATGTATTATTGTCTCCACTTGCACCTTGGCCCATCAGCCTGTGTTCAGCCATACATCGCTATTATCTGCTTCACTTGACTTGACTAATGGAAGCTCAGCCGGCCTGAGGTGCACCCTCAGCCTTGTGGGTGAAGTGAGCTGCCACACTCACAATGTGGACGGCCGGTCACTTACATGGAGTCTACCTGTTTCCTCCCTTACTCTCACTCGGAGTCCTTTCTCATCAGCTCCTTTGTGCTGGGTTGAACTGCTGGTGCTGTTGCCATGTGATGGTCGGAGATGTTATAGTCTATACAGAACTAATTATCTTGATTAACTAATTAATTCTGTAAGAGATGTAGCCAACAAACATGGCAGAGAACCTCTAGTGCTCCAGTCAGGAAGTATATCCCAGAGATGAAAAGTACCACCCCTACCCCCAAACCCCGGGGGCTGCTGCTAGGGGCAGAGAGGAAGGAGAGCACCCTTTGTGGAGCGTAACCTGGGCCAGACCTGTATCATCAGGTAAAATTCAGGTATCACTGAGAGGAAAGTTTGGTTTGAAAGGTACAATGTTCTCAACTACGTGATTATGAGGATAGGTGTTGAAAACCAAGAAACATCAATCACAGGACACGTTTTCACTTGATGACCCCTTTCTTCAAAAGTGGGCTTTGTAAAATGATGACAATATCAGTTACATAATATCGTATTTAAAAATATTCGACAGAGCAATATTCAGAGAGACACACACAGGAAGGTACGTTTGGATGCCTGGACTCTGAATGCTGACTGCATTCCCCACAGATCCTAAACACCAAAGCAATGAAGCTGTTATGTATAAATAAAAACATGTTTGAGAACCAGTGATGTTCCCATATCCTTTCTCCTATGCCTCTTAGTAAGATGACTGCCTTCCCAGCAAAATATGGGGCAGATGGGTAGTAGAACCCTGACCTCCAAAGGCCATGGGTGGGAGCCTGGCAGGTGCCATGGGGGGCTTCTTCACAGTGAGTACCTACAACTTCAACTGGTTCACTGAAGCATCAGTTGGGATTACACAAAAGCTTGTCTATATATAAATACAGATTCTTCAGCATTAAAACCCCAGTTGGCATATTTTCGTAACTTGCTGTCGGGAGTCTAAAGATAATTCTAAATCACTTCTGGGCATTGGCGGGAGTACATCGTATCTCACGATCAAGCTGGTTTTTCTAACTGTACTTGCCATCCTGACTGCCTGACCATATGATCTGGGGACAAGTTGAAGAATACCAGATTTTTGTCCATGTTTCATATTTGCCTATTTTCCCCTTACTCAGATTACTTCCCTAGGGAGGGTTTTTTCTCTTGAAAGTCAGCTAAGAGCTTTACACAGAAGACTGACTAGTTTCTGACAGGCAGTCTTCCATAGCACATCAATAAGACACTGCATCTTGTAGCTTTAGACATTCTAGGGTTTAGCCTAGGAGACTGGTTATTTCCTTTGTCTTCACTTGCTTAACCTACCTTGTGACAGGTAGTTTGCTATGTACGTAGTGACTAGTCTATACGGTGCTTCATTTCCTATGACTTTTTTGAGGTCATTTGATGACAATGGCATCAAAATTAAGTTAGCTTTTATCTTGGGGGTCTACCTGGTAGAGATGCCATCCCAGTGGGGACAGTGGAGACAGTAACGGATAATTACATTCTCTCTTTACCAGCCAGTGACCAAAGCCTCTCCTATTCTTTTGCTCACTGCCTATGGCCTGGCGAGTCTTTATTTTATTTCATTTTCTTTTTAATTTTGGCCATTTTCTTTGGACTTGGATCCTAAAACGCATCTTGGATTTCAAAATGTCATGTTGTGAAGAAGACATAAAATTCTTACAAAGTCAGCTTCATTCGGTGTGGTCACTTGGATTATTGAATTGTGCGTTGGTTGTTTGTTTTGATAAACATCGACAGCCCTAGAGCTTAGAGGGAAGTTTGTGCTGCCTGCCTTCTCCCCCCATCAGGGCGTGTAGCAATGACATCCACTCTTTGGCCACAGTCTGCCAAACATGGGACCATCTATTTGCAGTCATTCTTTGACCTCAGCTAAACCACCCTTCAACCGTACTGGTGACAAGCAAGGCGTTGTTCCTTTCATCCACTGTTGGGCAATGTTTATGGGTTGTTTTAGTGGAGTATTGCGTGTTGCAGCCTTTACTTGGGAGCCAGTCCTGCTAAACAGCTGAGGGCGTAGACAAGGCGAGAGCTTCACGGCTCCAGAACACAGGCATATTTTCACCAAGTGAAATTTACAGTCAGAGAATGTGGACTGAGTGAGATTGGGTGCTGTTGTCATTGGTGGAGGGCGAATTCCATGACTCTGGGCTCATCCTCCACCAGACACAAGTCCTGCAGCCTCAGGGGGCCTTTCCTAGGTGAGCTCAGATGTTTCACACCTTCCCCAAAAGTGGGGGTAAAGAGGTGACTGGCTCTTAAGAGCAGTGCATTTTCTGGACAACTTTTCTTTTTCCCAGGCAAAAATAAACATAGAATGTTTTATTTTACCTGTTTTATTTTCTTTGTAATTTTTTAAGATTTTATTTATTTGTTTATTTGAGAGAGAGAGATCATAGTGGGAGAAGGAGAAGCAGGCTTCCCGCTGAGCAGGGAGCCCTATGCGGGATTCGAACCCAGGACCCTGGGATCATGACCTGAGCCGAAGGCAGACACTTAACCGACTGAGCCGCCCAGGTGCCTATGTGTTTTGTTTTCATTTGGATTTTTAACATATATATAATCTATGACAATTACTCCAAAATATAAGTGTTTGAAGGTATTACTAACTACTTTAGACATTTCAGATTTATATCCAGGTGAAAAGAAGACATGTATTGTTTCATTGTGGCTCTGAGATCTGGTGACTGTGGGATGAGGAACTCGAGCCGGAGCTGTGGCTGGAATCCAGCAGTAAGAGCACCACACAGCAGCCCACGGGCCCCTGGCCGGCCAAATCCTCCTGGGTGGTGTTCCCAGGGGCAGGGCCTGGACAGCTCCATGCCAGGGAGCTGGACTGACTTCTGACTCCAACCAAACCCTGAGCTGGGAAGGCCTTCACGAGCATTTGGAAAGTTTAATCCCTCTCACTCTCCCTTCTTTTTATTTCTATTAAATATGAAAAATAAAGCTAAAATACTGACATATTTCCATTTTAGCATAGGTCTGAAAGTCCTAAAATAATAAAACTGTATTTCAAAATAGTCACAGTGTTTAGAGTTATTAGACTTTGAGCAGTAGTGAGCAAGCCCCAGCCCCTGGGGCCAAGGCCAATCTGCAGCCTGTTTTGTAAGTAGTTTTATT
The DNA here is from genome assembly GCF_004348235.1 of Phoca vitulina. NCBI lineage: Eukaryota > Metazoa > Chordata > Mammalia > Carnivora > Phocidae > Phoca > Phoca vitulina. The sequence goes on from NW_022589720.1 coordinate 3,100,500, forward strand.
GGGGCACAGTCAGGCCCATTCGCTAATGGCGTTCCCGAGGCTGCTTTTCTGCAGCGTTGAAGGGAAAGCTGAGCAGTTGTGACAGGGACTGCACGCTTGACAAAACCTAAAATAATTGCACACTAGCCCTCCACAAAAAGATCAAATCTAACTTACTTATTTCACAAATTACACCATTTGGGTTTAGTGTTGCTCGCTAACCTCTTTCCCACCTTCTAGTAGCACAGGTGAATTTTTCTTATTGCACAGCTTTACATGAACAGAACATGCCGTGTAGACTGTTGTATATGATTTCTCTCATGCAACCTTACCTGTGAGATTCACTCCTGAAAATGCACACACCGTACTGGTGCATGGAATCCCATGAATGAATGCACACAGCCTACTTACTCGCTGCACTGTGTACAGATACTGAGTCATTACAAACAATGCCGGTGTGAGCATTTCTGTGTAGGTCATGAAGTGCACCTATGCTCCCTTTTCTGTAAGGTATTGTATTAGTTAGCTCTTGCTGCATAACAAAATACTCCAGAACTTTGCAATAAAAATAACAAGCATTAATTTCCTCAGAGTTTCTGTGGGTCAGGACGCTGGAGGAGACTTAATTGGATGATTCTGGCCCAAGATCTCTCATGAGGCTGCATTAAAGCTCAGGAGTGGTTGGCTGAGACTGTAGTCTCATCAGAAGGACATACTGGGAGGAACTCCCCTTTCAAGCTCAGTCACGTGGCTGTTCATGGGCCTCAAGTCCTCTCTGGCTCTTGGTTGGAGGCTTGCGCTCCTGACCACATAGGCCTCTCTGGAGGCTGCCTGAGTGTCCTGGTGAGATAGTAGCTGATTTCCTCTAGAGCAGGTGATGGTGGGGGGAGGGCAGTAACAGACAGAGACAGAGAAAGAGAGAGAGAGGGATGGAGACACAGTGAGACACAAAGAAATAGAGATGGAGACAGAGACATAGGGACAGAGAGATACACAAGAGAGAGGGTGAGGGAGAGACAGAGACAGCGGAGATGGGACCCACTGTCTTCAATCTTGGAAGTGACAGCCCATCCCTTCTGGTGTATTCCCTTCATTAGAAGTGAGTCTGTGAGTCCAGTCCACACTTATGGGCGTGGAAATCAATGTCCACCTCTTGGAAAGGGACATGTCAGAGAATCTCTGAACATGTTCTAAGATCACACACGTACACCTCTTGGAGTAAAGACACTGGCCCACACAGCTCCATGTGTCCCTTTCCATGCAGCAGGTGCTCCATGAGTTCTCTGGGTGGCTGCTTTCACCCCTGCCTTCCCCCAGCTCCATGGACTTCAGGTAGCTCCACGTCGTCCTTATTTGCTAATGACAGCCAGTGTGCAAACCAGTGGATTTTTTTCAAAACTGACAATGGGAAAGAAAAGACAACAGGTGTGTGTTGCTCTTCTACTAGATATCAAGCCAGTAGCTAGGTAACCCACATACACAATGATCCAGAAGGTGCCGTTTCCTTAGTCACAGATGAGCTCCTGTCCAAGGACTCATAACCAGCAGCAAAGCCTGCCACTTGGACAGATCCTTCTAACGGCCATGATCAGACCCTTACCCTACTCTACCCTGCAAGACTCCTTAAAACTTGTGTCGAGCCAGTGGAAGCAGGTTGTTGGTCGTGACTCCATGGGACTGGGGTCGTGTTGCCCCATCTCAGGTCAGTTCTGGTGGGGCAGCCCTTCCCCCACAACCGCACCTTTCACCAGAGCCTGGCTTCTGCTTCTTCACCTGTTCCATTCTTGAGTGGAAATGACTTTGATGTAGCTGGGTGTGGGCTGTGCCTTATGAAGTTGGGGGAATGCCTGACCTGTGCCAGCATGGTGGGCTGGGAGGAGGAGAGTCCTGCCCTGCCCACTTTAATGCCCAGGGGGTGGGTGAGCCTTCTCCCTCCTGGACCTTCACTCAGCTGGGCACAGGCAAGAGGCACGGGAGCTGCAGGGAGAGAAAATTCAAAAGTCCTCATCTGACCTGGTCCTGTGCACCAGGAAGAGAGCTTTCTGGGGAGAAAGGGGGCCAGGGAGGTAAGCAGCAATGTATTGAGGAAAGGGGGCTGCATATAACACTTCTGAAATCCAGCAGTTTAAGCTGAGCACAACTAAAAAATAAACAAATAAATGTTTTGGGCGTTCAATACCAATACCACACTTTTACCTAGCTGCACAGACCATTCCTGAGCTCCAGTATTTGCCTGACAATTGTTCACACAAGGGCGTGCTCTAAGGGGGATATTTCTATGGACCCAAGAATGTGAGGCAGTGAGTTGAATACCAGTGAGTGTGATGGACGCCAACCAGTATCTGCTTGAAACACGACGTGAACATGGCACAGACACAAGTCTGTCAGTACTTCCTGGTTGTTTGTGATTAGCCCACAGTCACCTGCTCATAGGGCATGTACCAGCTGTGGCCCCATCCCCTCCGAAAGCATATAGCAGAACACCCTCCTGCCCAGAGGATCGGTGTAACTAGCGGCATGGTTACCCTTTTATAGCCACTTCTTATTTGCAAATAATTTCTTCTTCAAGACTATGCAAGATTTCAAAGGGAAATTCCTTCCCTGAAGTTAAATGTAGGCAAATTACCCCGTTAGAAAATCTGGCACAATAATCTTGATAGTATCATGGCTATTTCGTCTGTCCCCAAAACTGAAATATACTATTTGCATTTGTTTTGCACTATTTCTTGCATTTTTATTTGTTGTATTGCATCACCAGATAAACATGTTTGAAACTGTGACAAACCGTGATAGAGTGTCCAGCGAGTATATAGGTATCAGGTTTTGTATATAATGACTACATATCTTATGCATATTTAAAAACATACTTCATATGTGTAGCTAGATCTTCCCGTAAGATGAGTTTTTGTCATTTCTTTTGCACAGAGCTCTTTAACAATACTTTATGGCTCTCATGCTTGTTTCACTGTTGAGGGAACAAGATATATTCTTGAGTAATTAATTAAGGTAGGAGTAACTAGGTTGGTTTTTGTTCAACTTGAAACAAGTCTTACAGTCCTCATTAAGCCTGTATTAATACCCATCAAGTATATTTTGTCTTTCCCCTGAACACTGAGCGCTTAGCCGTGGGCCTGCCGGACCAGCCCCCAGACTCAGGACCAGGTACCCTCTCTCCTCCGACGGGCGCTCCCTCCGCACACATGTCCAGCTGTCCACGCTGTTCAGCCTCGACATCTCTGACACCCAGGTCTTCCCTCAAAATTTATTGGCCCCTTTATCTTTTGCAGAGAATCCCAGCAGTTTTAATGGTGGATCATTTTTCATGAAAGCAGAGAGGTTTTTTTTGAATGAGCTTCCATTTTATTAGTCTGTCTGGAAGGGTTTTTAAGGGTACTCGTTTACACCGCTGGAAAATTTACCATAAATTTTCATGAGAGAAGACTTTGGGTTGCAAACAGAAGTGGCCTGTGTGAAGTTCGCCGTGAGCCCCTTTCCACGGATCTGCTGTGGCTGAAGTAAAGTCCCTCAGGGAGCCTCCAGAAGTCCTGCTTTGTTGCCGTCCTCTATTTGGCTTTATTTTGGAAGGAAAGTGCTTCTAGGTGACCTTTCTACCAACATCTTTGCCTGCAAGGAGATCAGACACCCAGATATGGCCCACGATAAGCCAGTCCATGAGAGTGGACTCAGTTTGGCCCGTGAACACAGCAGCCGTGGGAGAGAGGGCCTTGTGAGCACAGCCCTCCACAGTGAGGTGCGTCCGAGGGCCGGCTCGCGCTGTCTGCCCCTCGGACCCTGCAAACGGTCTGGGAAGACCTGAGCGCCAGCAGAGACCGCAGAGCCGCTGCTCCCGGGAAGGTGCTCAGAGCCGGGGCTGCCGGCACCTGCATGCGGGGTCCCTGCACGCAGCGCCCTCGGTAGGGGTCCAGTGATCTGCCAAGTGGGAATGGGCGAACAATAGCACCACTGCTCGGAAACACCTCCCAGGAGATGACGAATCGACGGTGAGAAGGGCCATGGGAGGCTCGCGGCCTCTGGGGGCAGAGGTGAGGAGCCACGTCCAGCGTGCAGGCGGGCCAGGGCGCCCTCCCCCGGCCCACCACGAGGAGGGACCACCGTGCTCCCCTCCCCGGCCCGCTGGTTGCCAGAAGACGTTGTGTGGCGTGGGGATCACTACCCCGCTCTGCAGGATGGCTGGTAGCAGGTGGATCTGGGTGCCTCAGCCCAGGAGGAGAAATCCGAACTTCTCACCACTGCACGCGTGGGTCCCGCTGGCCCCGACGTCCTCCTCCAGGCCCACGTCGGAGAGGAGCGTCAGGCCCGTGGGCTGTTGTTGGGGTCAGGGGGCCAGGAACTGCTCATCTAGGAGACCGGCTGCCACTCAGCATGCCCCTGAGAAGCATTTCTGGGGAGTCCCATCGGTTTCCCTAAAGTGCACAGTTTCACTATCTCTGGAGTGAGCACCTTTGCGGCGAGCCCCCCGAACTATTGGAGTCAATTTCCTGAACTGCGGGCACTCCTCTCAGGAACCGGGGCTTGTGGCTTAGCTTAGAGCACCCACTCGGACAGGTGTCTCCCCTTCCAACCTTCGTTTGGGGCTCCCGGGTCTCACCTTGCCAGGGACACCATCTCTCCATTCTGCAAACCAGAGGAGGGAGGCCGAGGCGGGCCACCTTCTGCTCTCTGACCCTGCTCAGCATGGGAATGCAAAGCACTGAATTCCTGCAGACATACACAAAAGATACACTTGTTGAGAACATAAGAAGTAGGTCATGTTTGTTACAGCTACTTTGACGAATCAAAAAATATTTGTAAATATTTAAAAGTGAAAGTGCATTTATATATTAAAATCTTGCTTCAGGCACTCACAACTGCCTCTGGTCTAATGTCTAATTCACTGTGATGTCCAACTTAGAGGAATGAGATGCTAGATCCATTGCGGGGGCACAACGGTGTTTCAACACAGACGAGTCGGCTAGGGCAGATGAGAAAGGTCAGAGCACCACATACTGCAATAAACACTGCTGGCTCAGAACCATGCCCTCCAGGGCTGAGGAAGTACTGGGGGCAATGTGCGCCCCTTCACCGGCCCAGGTGTGGCCCCTCCCGTGTCTGTGACTTCAGAAGCCCGGATGCTGACCCGGCGAAGAGCGTGGTGGAGATTTTGCAAAACCACCAAAACAATCCTTCAGTGCCTGTTTTAGATGGAAAAATCTGTAATTTTCCATTTACCTTCGAATAACTTACTAAGTAATAATCCCTCTACCGAGCATTTTAATGCAGCTCTTGGAAGGATGTTTCAACATGGAAGCATACAGTCCTGGGCATGTTTGCATCTTTCTTTATGTGGGGGGGATTCTAGTCCATTCTCTTCTAAGGCGGTTCAGTCTAGAACCAGCGTGGGGTGGAAAGAGGGTTCGTCCCCGGAACCACGGTCCCCAGCGCAGCAGGGACGGGGTTCTCAGTCACCCTTTCCCGGTGCTCGGTGACTCCACGGCCAAGGACTGATTTGTTTTTCAAAGACTCCGAGCCCTTCACTTCCCACTAAAATTTATACGGTTTGCTAATTGCCTGCACATCAGGAAGGGCCGGCTGCAATTTCCTCTCACCGCGCGGGGGAGGCTCGGGGCTGGGGCTCTCCCGTCGCCCCCATACCCCGGGGAGCCGAGGGCCCTGGCGAGCCCCGGGTGTGGGGCCGGCCTCTGGGAGGCACGGAGTGCTGGCACAATGCTCCCTTTTCTACTCAAAACAAGTTTAGCTGGCTTTGGCATTTTGATTTAATGAAAGACTAATAAGTCCAGAAATTCAAATTTCAGCACCGTTCTGTTCTTTTTTAACCACCAGGAGTAACAATAATCACTATTTCTCCTTTAAAAATGTAGAATTCAGCTAAATTAAGTTCACAGACTTTTTCTTGGACTTATTTTAATTTGGCTTTAATGTTCTAAGTCTCAATCTTGAAACATTTTTATCTCTGGTTTCAGTTAAACTAATAAAATATTACTATATTAATAATTGCTGCCCACTTTATTAAGGGCTATAGACATCAAATCCTTTATAAGCAAGAAGAGTAAGCCCTTGGGCTCTAAATACTTTTGGCAAATAAGTCCTTAAGATATAATTGAGTATAACATAAGGTCTGACTTAAAACACGAATTAAAATTAAGGGCACCACTTCTATTTGCAAATCGTTAAAGGGCTAACTTGGAAGATAATTCTTTTTTTTTTTTTAAGATTTTATTTATTTATTTAATTGACAGAGACAGCTAGAGAGGGAACACAAGCAGGGGGAGTGGGAGAGGGAGAAGCAGGTTTTCCGCCGAGTAGGGAGCCCGATGTGGGGCTCGATCCAGGACCCTGGGATCATGACCCGAGCTGAAGGCAGTTGCTTAACGATTGAGCCACCCAGGCACCCCCAGAAGATAATTCTTGTGCTGACATTGCAATAGGGACTCACCGAAATTCAAGGGCTCGTGTTGGAGGTGAGCCTCAAAATCCTTTGTGCAGATGGCCAGGACCCTCAATATTGCCAAGCCGTTTCATATAAACCTGCAGTGTCTAAGGTGGCGAATGGGGAGCATGAAGGAAATGGCACACTCAGTTAAGACGATTCACAAGCTGCCTTGGGAGAAAGAGTACAGTTCAGGGAACATGCCCTAAGCATAGGTGCTTTGGGAACCCTGGGTGAGTGGTTACCTCCTCAACCAATACTATGCAGACTGAGATCAATTCTGCAAACGGAATTGATAAAGGGGGTGGGAGAGGGTAGGAGCCTGGGTCACCACCAAGTCCCTCCCACAAGCTAGCAAGACGGAACCCCCCTCACTGAATTGTGAGGGCTCGGGGCTAACTGACAGATGATGCCAAGGTTATTCCAGTTCTCCAAGAAATTACCAAGAAGGAAAATTAGATTCATGCATAAACTGGTATAACGTTAGCAAGAGAGACTATGGTCCTTGACAAAAGTAATACATGGATAAAGCATCCTGGATGTGAATTCCCTACTTAGGGAAGAGGCATTTAATAAATACAAATACAAATGGTGTTCTTATTAGTGTACATGATACTTTAATTTCATGCTTTCTTAGTCCATTACACTCAGATAGGTGATTAGAAGCATTTGTTTTTAAATCGCATTTTCTCTTTTCCCATTTTCCCCTCTAAGTGTTTATTTTATAAAATCATAGAATTGGAAAGAAAATCTTGAGGTACTCTAGTCCATTCCCTCAAAAACTGGCAGAAGTGTCAGCTGGTGTTTGAAGACGTGGAGTGAGCGGTACGGAGCCCATCAGCCTTGTAAACACAGATACACACACATGTGCACATATACACATGCGTGCACAGACACGGAGACATGCACGCACGTGAGCACGCATGTGCCCACAGGGTTGGTTCTCACCCAGGAACGGAAGCTGACTCAGCACTGGACCCAGATGCTCACATGGCTCCTGCCTGAACTCCTCTTCTCCTTCTTTCCATTTATTCCCCCACGTCTCCTCCAGGCATATTGTTCTCATCATTTCTCCACTGCTAATTGTCTTGTTCAGTGTAGCCAGGAGGAAAGATCCATCCTGCTCATCAACCCTGTGGAAAGGGAAGCTCCTTCTTTGAGCATCCCTCTACCCAACCCAGTGACGGCCGCAGATGGACCTGCTGGGTCCCTTTGTGTCATTATAAGACTGGTGAGGGATGGTTATGTCCAAGCCGGGTCATGTTGCCCCTCCTCCTCAGGAGGCGAGGGGGCAGAGCATCGTGACCGACAGACTCATTCGGCCACAGGGGAAAGAGAAGGGCAAGTTCTTGAAGAAAGGCATGTGAAGTAAACAAAGCATCTGCCGTCAACTGCCCATGGCACTTTGGTGAAGGCGGCTGGTTGAGATGCCAACTCTCTGGGTCTGGACCCATTGTTCTTTTGACCAGAACACCTCACCTTCCAGAGACGTGAGTCTAAGGCAGGCAAAAGTCATACTCTACTGCTACGAGCAAGATGAATTGGAACTCTGGAGCAAAACAGAACTTGAGCTCACAAACATACCTACACAATTAGACTACTCCTTGTATTCTATGCCCTAGTCTCCTACCAAACATCAGCTACTTAAGTAAACAATGTGCGATCACGTGAGCACCAGGTGACAGCCAAACGTTCAGTCTTGGTCTGCCTGTGTCTGCCATGCCTCAGAGACCTGGTTCCAATAACCTCCAAGTCTGGATCCTTCCCTTCCATATGGCCATCTCTTACCGAGGCAGAGGTAGAAAATGTGGCAACTGGACTCCACCCTCCCCCCCAAATTATAGGGTTTAAGAACCAGACGCTTATAAAATTTGAGCAGAAAATGCATTTCATCGTTTTTCCTGGCATGAGGACAGCCAGCGCTGGTCCCAGGCTCTACAGATCTGTACGTGTAGACGGGGTCTCCGAGGTTAGGTCAGGACCTAATGGAACACATGGAAAAGTTTAAGAATACACTGTGTGTGTTTCTTAGACATCTGTGTCTGTTTGTCTTTCATGTTGCTATTCCATTTGCCCAAAAATTCTCTCCTCTGTCCTCATTTGCCGTTCCAAAGATGGAAGCCTGTAGAAAAGCAAGCATCTCAGGAAACGATGAGCTCCCCCTGGCATCCAGTTCTCTCTCTCTCTCTCTCTCGCTCGCTTGCTCACTGGCTCGATACTGAAAAGTTGATAAGCCAAGTGCATCCCAAGGAGCTGCATGGGAGTGCCCACCTAGCTTGCTCATATGGGGTCACTACAGAGGTGAAGGCCAGTAAACCTTACCAAGAGATACCCCCTACTTTTAAAAGCATACAATATCATGTTCTACTTCTAGAAATTTTAAAACACACTGAAGCTCTTACAAAAGCTTGCAAGAACCTCGCCTGTGGCCCAGCGCGCACACGGAGTGCACAGTGGTGGTGCAGGGCATGGGGTCTCTGGATGGCTGAGTGTGCGGCCACGCATGGAGAGCTGAGGATGGAAGAGGGGAGGGCAGGAGGGCAGAGGTGGGGAGTGCGCTCCTGTGTGAGGCAAGGACAGAGCACAGCCACACCATGTCCTCGCCATGCCCTTTTCCCGTGTAGTGGGGATTAGCGGACAGATTTGTATTGGGTCAAGAGTGGGTCACAGTTCAGAAGGATCGATCGTTTCTAGACCTGCTCCCAGGGTCTGCTCTGTTCTTTCCTTTGTGCTGGCAAATCGTATGGCCAACACCCTTGGCTTTACGTTACCCCAGAACTGCAGGTGGAGAGACAAGACAAGGAAGTAAAGTCACTTGTGGAGAACACACAGCTCACACTTGTGAAGAAGACTTTCTAGCTCAGGGCAAGCCCTTAACCCCAGATGATCCCAGATCTACAACCTTGGGAAGGAGCCTCCAATATACAACTGAACCATGTGTCCTAAAGGGCCAGGTATTTGACTCAACAGTCTCTGGTATCCTGTCTGGCTCAGGGCAGTGTGCCCTTTATTATAAAGAGATGAATGAATGAATGACCAGATGGGAAATATCCTGGCAATCTGGTTGAGTGTGACCCCTCTGGACTTCAGAGTCCCTAGGCTGCATCTTCTCTTGCTCTACCCTGTAGCCTGCACAGTGGGTTTGAGAGCTGACTTGGGATCCCGTGTCTGCTCTGGCATAGGCTGGGGGTGCTTGCTGAATGACCCTACAAACTCCAGTCTGCTGCCTCCTGTTAAGGGCATGATCTCTGAAAGGTGATGGGGTGGGACAACAATGTTCAGGGATCCAGATGACCAATAGCCACCTACATGCAGCCCCATAGCCAAGGGGGCACTTAGAGCTCCCAGCATCCCCAGGCTGACTTTTTGTGAGTCCAGCCTCAAAACTCACTCCACCTCCCAAGAAGCACATAGGACATTGCCCTTCGTGGTTTGGAAAGATGAGCTCATGAGAGAAGGTACTTAATGGTGTCTGTCACAGGGCAAGAGCTTAATAAATGACAGGTGTTATTTCACACCATAAATCAGATCACAGTTACAGGTGCATGCTGAACACCCTATCTCCAGACACGGCACTAAAGAAAATCCATTGAGAGAACACTCATGTGGGGTGTATTTTAAATATCAACGTTATTAAGATGATATCTGTGTTAAACTGAAACCACCAGTATGCACAGTGTATCCATGTAACTTGCAAATAAAAAATTCTAGGTGTGTCACCAACATTATTAGAAGTCTAAACACCCCCGACCCACACACACACACGGCAGTAAGCGGATGAATCATGAATGAATTCATATACCTTGGAAATGAGTCTCAATGGAGATGCTGTGGTCAGACCACAGAGCAAGTGCTTGGCACCGAGTACATCTTCAAAGAGATGGGCTGTTCTTCTGTTTTCATGTCATCCAGGAGGTTAGTCCTGGGACAGCCACCCGTGGCAGAATGGCTAGGTGCTGAGGTGCTTGCTCTGAGAGCGGACAGCCCAGGAGAGCCACAAACACTGCTCCGGGACATGTCCCCTGCTGGAGCCCACAGTGGGCTGGGGAAGGAATCCACAGGTGCCACCGTCTTCCAGACATCCTCCACCACTGCCGATTGTCTGCAGCAAGGGATCCTGAGGCTCGAATGGAGGAGACAGTGCAGGGAAAGACGGGACCCCATGCCGACCCCCAGTGTCACCCAGCAGCTGCCTGTGCCATTTGTCAAGTACAGCTGGGGCAGCTTACCTGGGTGCTGCACGTGGGAACAAGAACCTGGGAGGAGGAGCTGAGGACGAGGAGACAAGCAGGAGCCAAAGGAAAGAACAGAAGAAAGCAGCCGCACGTCCTGGCTGGCAGTTCACCCGTACAGGTGGGGACGTGGAGGGAGACAGAGGTGGCCTGGCTCACATTTTCCTTTGGCCTGTCCCTGGGGAGGTATGATGACCCATCTGTGCAGGGACGGGGGGCGTCCTTGGGATAAACTCATACACACTCTTGGAATCTCACTTGTCCACCTCAAGGCCAGCCTCCCTCGCATCACCTCCCACCCCCAACCTGTCCTTCCTTCCCAACTTGCACCCTGTGCCCCCCACTCCATCTACCCAGTCTCCCTGCCCCTTCAAAGCTAGCGGTGCAGGACAGGTGGGCATGCACGGTCTCCTCTTGGCGATAACCTAGACACACAGGGCTGCTAGGAACCAACAAGGGGCCACTTCTCTTTATGCACAGTTAGGTCCCGGGAAATAATAAATTCATAGGAACTCTGTGTCCCCAAGGAATGAAAAGGAAAAGGTCAACCCCTCTTGGACTGGTCAGTGGCAGTAGCTCTGCTCACAGCAACAACACTGGAAAAACATCATTAAAGAACAAAACAAAACAAAAATAGCAGCCACATAGTCAAAAAAAATGCCTGCCCATGGCTTGCATCTTCTAGACCCCTCTCCAAACCAGGGCAAGCCCTGTGTTCACACAGGGCCGAGCCCAGGGGTCTGGGCAGGCCTGGCCAGTGGCTGTGACAGTGGCCGGGAGATGGCTGGGGCCCGTGTGCGTCCCGGCAGCGCACCCAGCCCTGCGCTCGCCGCTGCCGCAAATGCCCGGAGGACACCCTCCCTGCCCTCTGCACCCCTTTACCTGCATGCTGCCATCTGCCTTTGAAAATGTGACCTGCTCCCTGCAATGATTATAAGGGTGACTTTTATTCGCATTTTTAAAAACTCTGATCTCTGGGCGCCTGAGTGGTGTGGTCAGTTAAGCCTCCAACTCTTGGTTTCAGCTCATGTCTCCATCTCAGGGTCATGGGATCAAGCCCGGTGTAGGGCTCCTTGCTCAACGGGGAGTCTGCTTGACACACTCTCTCTCTTTCTGCACCCCCCCGCCCTCTAAAATAAGTAAATCTTCAAAAATAATAATAGTAACATAAAATAAAAAAGAAAAGACTCCAATCTCATGTGTCTTTTTAAATGCCCTCTCGACAGTGAAAAGACACTATGCCCTGGACCCAAGGCCATCTGGAAGGCGCATGGAGGTGTCGGTGGGCCACGGACCAGCTCTGTGGCATCAGCGGGGCCGCGGCCCACCGGGAGCCGACGCAGGTGCTGGTGGATCTGGGGCCTCTGTTCACAAACCACTGATGAAGGGACTGTGGCTCTTTCACCGGCTCGCACTTTGAACTGCACGGTGACACATCGGTCAATGAGGACGCGGGAGCAGAGCGAAGCCCACCACAGCCTCATCACGGGGGCCGCGCCAGCCCCGGCCGCGGGCTCCGTGGAGCGGGCAGCGAGCAGGGGCCGGAGGGCCCGGCGCGGGCACTAGGAACTGCGTGGCCCAGTTGCTAGGCACACGCGGCTGGCCTTGGAAATGTCCCCGCGCTGCGCCGGGCTTTCTTCCTGCACCATGAAAGGCCCTTTCAGAGCCCGGCGCTCAGAGCCCCACAAGAAGTGGGAGTCACTGCGTTCTCTGAATGCAATCAATGTCCCTTTTTCATTCCTATACGGTTTGTGTAAATTCTCCTCAGTACGGCACCATTAGGATTCCACGGGACAGGCGCATACATTAGGCGACACTGTGTCCTTTTTGTGCTCTAAACATCAGCTCTCTCCTGCCACGGAGAGAGAGTTTAAAAGCTTAAACAAAGTGGGGGCTCCTGCTGGGGAAACAAGCTGCGTCGGCCACTGAGGCCACCTTTGTGCTCGGGGCCTCATTTGAATAAGCAGCATGTTGTCCCTGGGAGGGCAGATGGCTTCTGTGCTCCAACCCAGCAGAAAGAGAGGGAAACAGAGCATTTTATTCCCTTGGTGCTTCGTGGCCCTAAAACATTCCGTGGACTCCCAGACTTCCCCACAAATGCACAAATGCACCCCAGGGGAGAGGCCGGCTCTGTGGGTCTCTCCGACGTGCCGCTGTCGGGGGCAGACGTTCAGACGCTCCATCCCCAGACGCCGCCTCTCTGCCCACCTTCGCTCTGGGCTCGTCTGGGGAACCTGCAGGAACTCACATGGTCACAGACGTCTGGACAGTGGCCGGGGGACGCGGGGCTGCATCCCCGAGGTGTCTCCAGCTGCGACGGGCCGTCAGCACCACGCCCTGGGTTGAACGAGTGGTCAGGGAGATTTAAGACTGCCCATAAATTGTCCTACTTGAAAGCCTTATTTCAAGTCGTATTATGTTCTCTCATTGAGGCCGGCAGATATGTGTCTTCCTGATGGTAGGAAGGTTTGCATCTTTGCCTTTGAGTCGTCAGGAGATTTCAAGTACGACTGGAGCTCCCTTGATTTGGGCAGAAAGGAGAGAGAGGCCCTGCCTCTAAACGTCGGTAGAATCCTTAATTTACAGGAAGCCATCCACATCACTGGGGGTCTGCAGCCCGGGTCTCTGTGCTTAGGTCCCATTGCTGCCCAGCCTGCTTCTTTGACCCACCCGCACCTCTGAAGCCTGAAAGAGAGAAACTCATGAGTCACCCAATATTTTTTGTTTTGGGGTGTACTCAAGCAAGTTAATATAAGGGCTTCTGGGAAGAAAAAGTATTAAGTGAAACATTGTGGAATAAATGTACGTGCGAAAAAGTTTTCCTGGCAAATTCTTAGAACCTCATTTACATTCCTTTTAACATAGGGAAGGGATTTCTTTGAGCTCCAATTTTTAAAGACTTTACTTTTGGGGTTTGGACAAGAAGGAGGGGTTCATTTTAGAAAATTCATTGATCATTCAGTCACATTCTCAAAACTGTCCTCATCAAGAAGGAATGAAAAATTCAAGGAAGGAAAAATAAAACAAATAAAGGGCTCTTAACCTGCTTGATAATTATGCAGTCAAAGCATTATTTTTAATACTTGGGAAGACAACATTCTTCCTTAATGAGTTCAAATGTATTTTGCAAGTAAGAAGTGTAAGAGTAACCTTAAAGTAAAATCTTTACACACTGAGTCTAGGTAATCAGGGCAAGTACGCCTCAAAGCTAGCCCTCCGCATCCCACCCCAGTGGTGGGATATACGGTATATGCATGCAGATCAAGCTACATTTAAATAGGAGGCTATGTATATGGAATTCCTTTTTCAAATGTGTCCATTCTGGTCCGAATGCCTATCTATTCACCTCTATTTAGTGTTATCCTATGTGCATGTGGTGTGGATGAGAACCCGAGTTACTTTTTCAGCCTCTCATTAAATGTAGTCTTGGGAGAAGCTCTAGGACTGAAGAGAAAGATGCTCCTTTGACATGCATTTTCAGAGAGGCCGTAAATCCCTTGTAATGTATTACTTGAATCAAACACTTGACATAGTTTAACCTGGGCCACGTTCTCCCAGCATGTAAGCTAATACCTGGGTGTAAGGTCATGTCTGTGCACACTCTGTAAGGAAGACCACAGAAAAGCAAACATAGTCCATACTGTTCCCTGCCGTCAGTCTTGGCAATTAACACAGATGGCTCAGCCACGTCAGTCAGCCTGCGGTCTCATCAATCAGGCGGCGGAGGGAGCCCATCCGGGCATCTGTGCGGGCTCTGAGCCGGGCACACTGTCCTCCCAAGGGTGCAAGAGGGCCTTGGGGCAAAGACGGGAGAGGAGCAGTTCTCCTGGGATTTGCTCATCCTGGGTCAGATAATAAAGTCCAGAGGCATGGATAGATTTGCAGTTCCCAAAAGGCTTTGCTAATGGATGGGTGGATGGGGTTTAGCCTCAGTAAACTACTCATTGATACAAAAATCATAAATGTGGTCTCCATTATTTCACATAGGATGAGATATGGATTGAGGAATTTAATTTAATGACCATGGCAGGCATGCTTCTTCTTGCTTCTCTCAACAAATAATTCCAAATACATCCAATATATCCTAACATGAATTAGTACAAAATTAATAGGAGGGTGCAGAAGCAAATTAATGGGCTAATATTTTTTTTAAAAAAGGATATATTCAAGAAGATGGAGACAACATGGAAACGTTACTGGAAATGGGAAGGGATGGATGAGTGGTGTCCCAGTCCCCATTGCTGCTGGCTGGTCACCCCATACCAGGGCAGGACTCTGGGCAGGGAAGGCTTTCCTCAGTTCCATGATGCCCCGGGGCCTGAGCTGGGAAGATCCAACCTCAGGCTGACTTGAAGGCTGGGGGCCAGGGTCTGACTATATGTTACCTCTTCCTGTTGTCAGGGCTTCCTCCCAACATGGCAGCCTCAGGGCAATCAGACTTCTCTTTGGCAACCAGGGCTCCATGGTTGAGTTCTTTTCCTAACAGGGCTCAAGTCACATCCTCTTTTTTGACCAAGGCTTAAAGATCATGCAGCATCATTTTCTTAGAAGTAATGCATGGGTTCCGATTCAAGGACACAGAATTAGACCCCACCTAATCATGGGGGGTGGCCAAGTTCTGGAAGAGCATGTGGAATGAGAGATATGGTCATGGTCATCTTTGAGAAATACCACCTGTCGCACATGCTAACAGATGGACCTCAGCAGATGGTGTTGGAACCCAACAGCTTAGAGTAGGAAGGAGCAGCTGTTACGACACTGGTTGTTTCTTGCTTCAAAGGCTGGTGGGCACAGGCCATGGAGGCAACAGACCCTGCTAAATGCAGAATACAGAGTGTCTGGAAAAGTGAATCCACCTTTATAAGAAGCATCTGTGCCCCGAGATTCCTGCCTATGCATATATAGTCAAGGACCACCCTTCTCCACACAGGCAACATAAAGGAGGGAGCATCATTGGCTGGGACGGCACTGGCTATGGTTCTGTAGGCAACAGGAGGACAGAACTATACCCAACAGCTGATTAAATGGGAGTTTGTGTCCTAAACCATGGGGATCCATGGACTCCTCTCCATCAGCTCCCCAAGATCAGCTTTCCTTCCCCAGAAGACGTTGACAATTTCTATCTGAGGAAATCAGTTGGGATAGGAGAAAAGACACATAGATGTTGATATCTGGATATTCCTGGTGAAGCAGACCCATCCATCCTCCATCACCTCAGAATAGAACCACCAGACAACAGACTCTCTCCATCCAGAGCCTAGAGAGACTTTTTCATTTGTCTCTCTTAATTATGAATGGAAAGCCAAGAAACACCAGACATTTGAAGGAAGCCCAAAGCCAGAACAGACAGAGATGAAAGGAGACGGAAGTGAGTGGTACCAGGGCAGGGAGGAGAATTACGCTCCAGGGAGATTCTCATCTCCAGACCAAGGACCAGATGCTGGGAAAATAAGCACTTAAGAAACAAGAAAATACTCTGGGAAATTAATATATGTAATGTATAAATATGTGTATATGTGAATTATACATAATCTACAAATATGTGTATGTTTATCTATGTAGACAATTTTTTGAAAGGATGGGAAAACAAATTTGACAAACTCTTTCATATGTTAGAACAAAAGACAAAGGGATGGAACATGGGAGAAAAAAGGATGAGAAAGCCAGAGGATCAGTCCATGAGTTTCACTATCCAACAAATCAGAGACAAAACAGAGAAATGGAGGGTAGGAAATAAGAACGTTAAAGAAATTGCACAATTATTTCAGATTCCACATGAAGATTCCATTGACCACTCAGGATAAAGAAAGACTGGAAATAGGGGCGCCTGGGTGGCTCAGTTGGTTAAGCGACTGCCTTTGGCTCAGGTCATGATCCCGGAGTCCTGGGATCAAGTCCCGCATCAGGCTCCCTGCTCAGCGAGGAGCCTGCTTCTCCCTCTGACCCTCCCCCCTCTCATGTACTCTCTCTCTCTCTCTCATTCTCGCTTTCTCAAATAAATAAATAAATCTTTAAAAAAAAAAAACAAAACAAAACAAAAAGACTGGAAATAAATAAAAAATAAAAATAAAAACGCCTTAAGACACACATTGTTAGGAGATTTCAGAGTTCTGAGAACAAAAAGAAGATTCTAGAACATTCCAAGTGTGGAAGTCATGATCAAGAAAGATCCAGGTGGACCAAGAATGAGCATGAGCAAGGGTCTGAGTGAAATCCTTGCTTATCTAGAATTCCAGCTCCAGTAACCATCAGGTGTGAAGGGAAATTGAAGACCCTTTCAGCTATTTGAGATCTCAATCCTTTTATTGAGATACACCCCTACAGAAGGTCCACAGAGTATTTGCTCCACAAGAACAAGTATGGGGATTAAGAAAGTGGAAGACCAAGCTTCAGGAAATGGGATCCAATGGGATGTGGGAGGGAAACAGAGATCACACCGGAAGTCCCAGGTGGTGCATGGAATGGGTCCAGAGAGCAAACATTCCAGGTTGGAGCAAGGAGATAGAGGTTTCCAGGGTCATAAAGGCGAAAAATAGGACTGTTTTTTTAATCTGTTTTGAGAGGAGCTTGCCAAGATTGAACAAATGGGTACATATATGAAGACGTGCATGCATACATCCACATTTTGCCTCACTTCAGACTCTTCTTTCATTTCCTTATTGAATCTGGAGTGAAAGAGAACCAATCCGGAGGAATGACACACTGTTAGATTCCTGAAACCAGCTCTGATAATTCCTCAGGGAAGTTCAGTTCAACCACTCACAAACCTGGCTATATAAATTATTCAACATATTCTACCCTCCCCACGCACCCCCTTTCAGGTAAGTTTTCCTGGGATTTTGTTTTCAGAGAGTCTGAGTAACATTGAGAGAGTACATATCCTGCATCTACATATTGGTTTCCCTCTCTTACAGAGAAGTATACTGAACCCAAAGAATTCAAGGGTGGTGTGCCCACGTTCACACAGTTCCTAAGGAGAAAAACGAGAATTTGAATAGAACCTGTGGGACCAAAGCCTGGACTAACCCTCTTTATTAGCTTTAAAGTGACAGAAATGCATATATATATATATGAGAGAGAGAGAGCCACAGAGAGAAAAACAGAGAAAGAGAAAGATCCTGTTGTAGAAACTGGTTTTCTCATTATTACTCTTTTTGAGATTTCTTTCCTTTGCCTTTCACTTAAATGTAACTTCGACTGATTTTAGAAAAAGGCAATTCATCAAAACCGTTAATGGGGGAGCTGTAATTGTTAGAAGCAAATCTGACTCACAGGGTGATAGTGCTCCCTGAGCTCTTCCGACCTGCTTTCGTGGCCCTACGGCATTTTTGAGTTCCTGTCAATACACGTTTTTCAAAAGACACTGAATTTTTTGTGATTTTTTGGTTTTTGTGATGGTGGTTGTTTTTAGGAATTTTGAATTTTCCTACTAAATACGGATACAATTTTAAAACATCTCCAATTAGCTTAAAAATAGTACGTATTGTGGGTTCTGACATTTCCAAGGGCCCCACGCGATCAGTGCCCCCCTGGCGGGGTCGGGTCTGCCATGCCCAGCGCATCCCCCCTCTGCCCACGCCCCCCCCCGTGCCTCTGGGAACCACCCCTCCCGGCTGCGAGCACTGTGGGGTGACAGGAGGGACCCCAGGTGAGGGGCCCACCTTGGACTCTGGGCTTGCCTTCCCCAGGAGACCCACCAGCCTGTGCTGGGATTCTGAGGGCCAGTGGGGCCAACAGCCCTCCTGGGGGCCCCTGGGGACTGCAGTGGGGCCACCATCAAGGAGGCAGAGCTTGGAATGAAGACCTGGGTGACCCTAACTTGCGTGGACCCAGGGCCAGGCCTGCACTCACAATTCCAGAGCTCCCACCCCTTTCCCTCTCCACCCAGAGTGAGCTGGAGTTTTCTTATCAAGTAAAACACTCATAGAGCTCCATAGACCCTCATCCCTTCCATTCCCTTGAGCCTCTATGTCCCCGTAGCACTGACCCCAAGAAGAAGGGTCACCTGTGTTCAACAAGCACACAAAGGAAATGCCCAGGGGACAGAATCAGAAGCAGTGAAAGTCGAATTTAGGTTTTTGGGCCATTTGCACCCTTAGGAGCAGAGGCCTAAATCTTCCGGAGCATCTTCAAGAAAACTGAGCAGAGGTGAGTACGGCCTCCCGCTGCGGTGCTGCATCACCCCATCTTTGGACAAAAGGAAGCCCTCCCTTCCTGTTGCTCCCGTCTGGTTCTGATCCAACTCAGCCTGTCTTTTAAGAGCTTCCTTGTTTTTCTGCACAAAGATGTCCCAGCCTCGTGTTGTGATTTAACCTTCCCACCCCTGGAGTCAGGAGTGTTTGCCCGGATCAGTGCTGCCTGTCCCGGGGGCAGGGTCGCCAGGGCACAGCTCGGGGCTGCGTCTGCTCATGGCTGCCCAGTGGGGGTCACGGGAGCACTTTCTGTTCAGCCAGAAGGCAGACATGTCTTTTTTTTTCATTTTTATTTTTTTAAAGATTTTATTTATTTGACAGAGAGAAAGACCGCGCACAAGCAGGGGAGTGGGAGAGGGAGAAGCGGACTCCCCGCAGAGCAGGGAGCCCGATGCGGGGCCCGATCCCAGGACCCCGGGATCATGACCTGAGCCGAAGGTAGATGCTTAATGACTGAGCCACCCTGGCGCCCCAAGACAGGTCTTGAAGTAAGAGAAAACGTATTCATAAGAATATTTCCAATTCAGATATTATATCACAGGACTTAACTTTTGATCTCATACTTCTATTCCTTTTCTCTTTACTAAAAATGTAACTTCTGTAGCATTAATATTATTAGATATTTTTTTTATTCCGCAGCACACACAACACACACAACACCCTATGGTTATATAACCAACCGGTCATGCAGTGAGGACCATTAATTTCCTTTGTATCTCATTATAGCATACTTGGAATATTACATTTTATGAGGTGGGCATTGTCTAATTCTTGGTAGGATGCCTTTGATTTCCTTTAATTTAATAATATGTTTTAATGCCTCCTTTCAGGGTTGTAAATTTGAAAACTTCATAAATTAATTGCATTAAACTGTCCAGATTTATGTATTTATTAAAGCATGTGGTTCACAGTGACAACCATTTAAAAGGTCTTTCCAGACTAAATACTTGACCTTAGCATTTTCAGTGAAATAAAACGACAATTATGAAAAAGAATAGAAAAAATAATGCTATATGAAATGCACAGTCCCAAGACACTGTAATTAATCCTTGCCATTATAATTTGGATAAGTGAATTATCCTCCTTAGATTTAAAGAAAGAGGCCAGTATAAAGCTGGGATTTTTTGGATGACTCAGTATGATTTCCATTCTTTTCCTTAAGTACGCCCAATTGCCCATTTATCATTTTCCAGTGGTGTGTGTATGTGTGTGTGTGTGTGTGTGTGTGTGTGTGTTCTGAACCCTTTCAATTAACCTGACCAAACTGTGATCAGTCTTCAAACCAAGCCTGTCATTAGACTCACCTGCCTAGTCTAGGACCACCAGCCAGTCCTGAGGTAGCAAACTATCTCTCGGAATATCTGAATATGCTAAGGACTCTCACATGTGATTATACGAACTCACTCCTTAGGGATAAAAGTTTTTGTTTTGATTCTTTCTTGAGTGAACAGAAAATATCTCTCCAATATTTAGAGATTTCAAGATCAATGGTTCTTTTTAAATAACAGGACATTGGGCTGTGTCTGTCCTAATGCACACTATCTGATTCTTACTTGAATTCTACCAATATTTTCAATAAGCTTTATTCTGTGTGAATACTATAGTTCTTAGCATATGGCTCTAACATTTGAGGCTTGGCAATTGCATCATGCATTTAGCCTGGAGCTTCCTAAATTAAAAATGAGGTGCAAAGCTTCAATAGAATGGCCTCCTTCTGATGTTTGGCTGGCTGTAAAATTAAGGACCTAGCACTTTCTCCCTTCCTCCCTCATTGCCCCAAACTCTATCAGTTGTTACTGAGTGCCCTATAACTGTATTTCCAACAAAAATTACACAGATATTTCTGTCCAGCTACATGTCCTGCAGGGCTGTTCTGTGGTCTTCCGATCAGTAAAAATGTAATAACATTTTCACATAGTCAATATTTAATTCTGTAAATGCAACTGGTGGTTGTAATCTAGGTTATTAACCACACAGTGATTTATGATAGAGGGCAGACAGTGCGGGGGGAGAGCAGTAGGAAGGTCCTCTGGTGACAATAAAAAGGTTATAAATTTCATAGCTCTGCCCAAGAAATGTATTTATATCCTATATTAAGAATAGCTTTTTATAAATTTTAATGATCCGTGTTATTAATGGGTCTGTCATCATCACTGCCTATATGAGACTACAGTCCTTGTTTTTTTTCTTTTACTTTTCCATCAGCTGAAGGTCTTGCAGAAAAAAAAAGAGAGAGAGAGAGAGAGAATGAGCTCTTATTAGCAATTTGCCAAAAAAATCATTAGGAGTCATAAGCCTATCATTGTTTCCCTGGACTGCAAAGCCTGTGAGCGGTAGTTTGCATAAAGTTTTATGACCAAGAAAAGGTTGGGCTAATTGGATGGAGCACAATCGGTGCTCTATCATGTTTACAAAGGCTGAGTCAATATGCAGATATAAAACCAAGGCCATATCAAAAAGAGGAACTTAGGTATGGAAATTGTCCTTCACATTGGCTCCCTGTTCCCTTGCGGAGAGCCTGTTGGGTTTCCAGCTAAGCATGTGAAACACGCATGTACGCTCAAATGTAGCTCAGCACGCTTGTGAGGAGCTCTCCCCACATCATCCCCTCTGTTACCTCCTGGTACAGGCACGTGGGATGGGAGGGCTCCGTCCTGTGGGGCAGGGCACACCCCCCACGGGCAAGGTGTGCTCAGCTGGTGGGGTTTGGCAATACTTCCTACATTCAGAGACCGTTTGTCAAAAGCAGATGTTTACAAAGCCATCCTAAACAGTCAAAGCAGGTTTGGAAATCGATCCAAAGACTTTTCCTACAGACAACCCTATGCAGCTGGGGAAGGAGCATTTACAGGTTCGTGTTTTAATGTCATCCACCCACACTGTTACCCAAGGTGATGGGGGCACAAGGATGGTGGTTGGCAGAGGGGATTCCAAGCAAACAAATGAGCAAGCGAAAAACTGTTTTATGTGGAATTTTTGGTCATTGTTCTTTATACAGGATACTAATTTATTTCATTGTAACTTGATTCCAGTGAAATTTTCAGGGGACTATTTTTAATGATTAATTTTTAAGTCGTTAGTTTTTTTTCATACAGACAACACAAAAAGTGTTTGAAATCTTTACCTGTGATTATTTCTTTTTTTAAAGATTTTATTTATTTATTTGACAGAGAGAGACACAGCAAGAGGGGGAACACAAGCAGGGGGAGTGGGAGAGGGAGAAGCAGGCTTCCTGCAGAGCAGGGAGCCCGATGAGGGGCTCGATCCCAGGACCCTGGGATCATGACCTGAGCCGAAGGCAGACGCTTAATGACTGAGCCACCCAGGTGCCCCCTGTGATTACTTTAAATCTTGATCAGATGGAATAATTATGTCTATGTGTTTTTAACAAGAAAGATCAGATTCAAGATATGAGCGAAGAAGGTGTTAGTTTTTTGAAGTTTTTTCTTTTTTTTAAGAGCAATTTTAGGTTTAGACTGTGCTTTTTCCTGCCTAACATCTTTGTCATCTAAAAGAAAATCATGATATCATCAACCATGAAAGTGATTTATTAGAATTTGACCTATATTTTATTCCATATTTCTCTTTTCCTCACGGTTAATGTTAAACTTGAGATAAGGTGGGGAGAATCGGGCTCATTGAAAACAGAAGGGTTTCACTTCTTCTCTTTTTTCTCCTTTTTCCTGATCTTTCCCCCTTTCTGTTCTCCCCACTCCGCAAACTGTGAGAAGCACAGCTGGGTGCGCCTGGCTGGCGGGGCCATGTGCCCCCCGGGACCTTCAGGACAGGTAAATACCCCGAGGTCCACCTGCTCCCCACGCCCTCACTCCCACCCCACCTGCCTGCACTAGGTGCCTCCCAACTTTTCAGCTAATGAAGGAGAATGTTCTTGTATTCATCAAGGCTTCGCTCAGAGCCCACTGCTCCCCAGCTTGCTGCCGGCCACCAGAGCGCAGCGCCGACCATGGCGTGACCACAGGGACGTGGGGCTACGGGTGTGCATCCCAGCCAGCACCAGTGGTGTCCGTCTGTCCTCTGAGCTCATGCTCCCTTCTGAGGGTCTCCCCCAAGAATCCCCACACTTAAAAGACAGGGAGAGTAATTAAGAATTTACTGGTGACTTTAGGAGGGTTGAGAGAGGGAAGGGTCCACTTCCAGGCCCGGAGCAGTGGAGGAAAGGGTAGATCTGATGACCACGCCGGTTTGCTGAGGCTTGGGTGAGGTCCGTTACGGTTGATTTCCCTCCAAGTGGGATTCAAGCAGACTTGCCCTAATTTTCCTTCCGTAATTCTTTACCCCTACACCATCGCCACAGCACTCCCATTCTGCAAAACATCTGCTCTTTTCATTTAAATCTGAATCCCGCGAGTAGCCAGCCTTGCATGTTGAACCTCCAGCCCAAATTTGTTTTCCAAGCCATCCCACCAAACATACAAATCACTGTCGGTAAGCGTGCCTTTGTAAGGCTTGCCTGGGCGCACCCCGAGAGAATGGGATTTCCTTTGTGCCGCTCACCAGCACCTGTATGGCCGGAAGCCTTTGCAAGGAACCTCCTGCCCAACTGCCACCACACTGATATTCTGCTACCTTGCCCATCCCATGCCCAGGATGAACCCACTGCACACAACTGCAAAGACCCTTCACGGTACTGTTTTACTTCTCAGCTGAGCTAACATGCCTATGGGATTGTGTGCCACACTTACTCACTTGAACCTGGAGCCAAGAAAATGAGTAGGGAAATCAAGAGTAGCGAATAGCTTAGAAATGCTGAAGGTGTGGCCCGGATGGAGTGTGAGCAGGACGTCCCCTGGTCAGTGCAGTTGGCTGAGGAATAAGGGAAATCCTCTTTTCCTCGTTAGTTATTAGAGTTGGGTTTCAGGTTCCTTACTACCCCCACCCAAATGATGAATAGGCTAAGTGATCTGAAAGATTTTATTATTTAAATAGTTGAATATACTGAAAATTAAAGGAATACTACAATCACCTTTGACAACTACCACACATTCTCTGTATTTAATTATTAAAGCAAATATGGCAACATGATAACCATGTCTGTAAATAGAAACATGCCTGAGTAAAATATAGCCTGTCACAATCGTTACATTTTTTATTAGCTATTGAATTTGTTACACCTGGCTCAATTATTATCCTTGAGTGAATTAACAAGAACTGATTATTTGCTTTTGGGCAGAGATCAGATTTCTTTAACCATCCCTCAGTTTTCCAACAACAATGTAATCAGCATGCAGGCCTCCTATGCCCTGTGATCTCACTTGGTCTAGAACGTTTCCCCATGTCCTCCCCCCGACCCTGATTTTCCAAAGACACAAACCAGCTGTGGAAGACCTGTCTCCTGTCTTGTGTGTTTCTACAACGTGCCACGTAACTTGTGACACTATCCCCCATACCGTCCACTAGAAGCCGGAAGCCAGTGCGAGCTGTGTGCTCCATGATGCACCGCGCTGGGCACATAACGCTGGGGCAGCTCATCGTTGCCCATCTTGAAGGCCATCACAGACTGGCCTTTCCACTGCAAATGCATTTTTTTCATCAGCCACTCACAAGTAATGGTTTTGTCTGCATCAGCTTGCTTTTGAGGGGTTTATAGCATAGAGATTTTTTAATACTTTCCATTTTTTTATTTCTTAGATAGCATTCTTATATAAAGAATTTTCCTTCACCGACTGCGGTAGGAAAAACAAGTGTGTCAAGATCTATGGTTAGTGCTTCACCTTTGACTATCAATGTTCACAGCGGGGTTCTGTAACAGTAAATGCGGGAGTGGGCAAATGAGTTCCCCTCCTCTCTTTCTTTCCGTTTCTTCATATACTATGGTTCCAAAGATTTTTTTAAAAATATCATTTGCATTTATTATACATCTTGGTGCCACAATCATTCTCATGTGGCCATGGGTCACCCCCTCCATCTCGCTTCAGTGGGGGTTATGTTGGCATGAGTCTTCCTGGTACAACAAGATATCCCAGCTGGTTTTGTAAATTGCCTGCCTCAGACCTAGAAACATCCAATTCTGTAAGCAGCCCTGGTTCCATTTACGGCAGGGGCGGGGGTATATTCAGAAACCGAGGTGTAGATGGAAGGTATGGCTGTGGCGCCCGGCGCCGCTGTTTCTAGATCTCTCACTGTACAGAAAGTAGTACAAGTACGGATAAAATTATGAGCATATATTAATATTTTCAACCATAATTTAAGTTGACAATATTTCTATGAATGTCTTAGATTTCATATTGGTAACCTTTTTCCTTGAAGCTGAAAGTCATGGTTTCTAATACTAGTATATTTGCTTATCTGTTCCACCCAAAATATGTGAAATAGTTTGAAAAATCATATACCATTGTTAATAGGTTCAATAAAACCAGTGAGTAAGATTTAAAATATTTTTGATCCCTTCATTGTCCTTAAAAGCAGTTCCACAGAAGATGAAGGCCGTTGCTCGGGGTTCAAACGGTATTTAGATCCCTTCCTTTCCCTGGATGGTTATGTTGTCAATCAGACATGTTGTTGGGTTTATATATTTCCATTTGTTTTAATTTGGGGATTACTTTTTCCCTCTTTTTGCTTTAATTTGTGGACTGCCATACATTTACATGGCTTCAGAAATAAAGTTGTCTAAAGAGGGGTACTCAGACACCTCATAGAAAACAATCTTCTCCAGCCAAGTCCCCTAGCTTCTGGTTTATCATCCCAATGCTTCTCCCTATCTTCTGCAGATATTAGCAATCACTAGATTATTCTGTTCTTCCATTCTGACTTTTCATTTCATAAATACCAGAGTGGAAAAGTTAGTGGTCAAGAGTTAAGACCTCGGAGTCAGACAACTTTGGCTTGAGCCTTATTTTACCATTTACCAGCTGGGATTCCCGAACTCCCTGAGCCTCAGCTCCTTCTCTGTAAATTGGGGTTGATAAGATTTACCTCCCTGGGTTGTTCTGATTATTAAGTGAGTTAATTTTTGGAGGTATTTAGAACAGTCTCTGGAGTATAGTGATTATTCAATATTATAAGCCAGTATTACCCTAACCCAGTGGTTCTCAACTGGGCACGGATGAGGGACAATTTTGCCCTTGAGCAGATACCTGGCAACACCTGAAGACGGTTTCAGTTGTCACTACTGTAGTGGATGTGCTACTGGCACCTAGTGGATAGAGAATAAGGACATTGCTTAACATCCTACAATGCACAGGATGGAACCCCCGACAAAGATTTACATGGCAAAAAATGTCAACAGCGCTGATATTTGGATGATAACAAAGTGAATCCTTCCTAAAAATATTAAAATAAATTAAAAAACAATAATTCCAATCAATAAGTACAGACTTGTTTCTGTTTTTTATACAATTTTAACTCACTAAAAAATAATTACCTGGGGCACCTGGGTAGCTCAGTCGGTTAAGCGTCTGCCTTCGGCTCGGGTCACGATCCGGATCGAGCCCCACATCGGGCTCCCTGCTTGGCGGGGAGCCTGTTTCTCCCTCTTCCCCTGCTCATGCTCGTTCTCTCTCTTTCAAATAAATAAATAAAATCTTTAAAAAAAAATAATTACCTGATTAACATATAATGATTCCCTTTTCTTGACTCATTTGTTTATCTATATTAAAGAAGATATTTTAATACCCCTCTACCTGAAAATAGTCACTAGTGATGCCCCCCTGTGTTTTTCAGACTGGACTTGGCCTGAGAATATTATTCTGAATTTTTCCTTTATTAAAAATAGGACTCATTTAGGAAATACTTCCTCTTAGTAGAAAAGCAACTTTGAAAACAAGTTGGTTGCACTGAATTCTCTTCAACGTCAGAGGGAGGAGTAGTGTGTGTAGAATGAAGAAGAGGGAATGCAAATTTTTCATTTATTCACAAAGCTACAGTCATATTTTTATGAATCCAATTACTTAGCAAAAAGACCAACAATTAAAGAATGAGGTTATGGTTCTATTCCATGAAAATAAGCAAGAAAACACTAACTTCTCACATCACACACTTCAAACAGTTATTTCAACTCTTTGAGTTTTATTTTTTTAAGTAATGTTTTTCTACATATTCTGAGGATTAGAAGATGATATATTTTTAAGAGAAAAAGATTGGCAGAACTATAAAAGACTTACTTCTTTAAAGTGTTTAGGATTAATATAATGGGCAGGAAAAATCGGAATTTTGGTGTAAAAATACCAGAATTCAAATTTCAGGGTGAATGAAGACTCTTGACGATCCCAAACCACGGCATAATGCAGATTTTACATCAGCTGGGGGAGAACTGTCATGCTGATGGTAGTGGCCAGGAAGCTGTGTGTTTCAGGTGAAAGAGCTACAATTTTGGAACTAGGTTTGTGCTCAAGAGTCAGACTTTCTAGATCCCAGCTGTGTGGCCTTGAGCCAGGTACATAAACTGCTTTGAGCTTGGATTTCTTTATATGTAATATGGAGAACACCTTACTAATTCCTTTCCCATATGAGTCAATAGCTTGATGAAAACATCTAGTACAGAAACATGCATATAGTTGGTGCTCAAATAAATGTTAGCTTCTTTCATATAGCAAAACATAAACATGCCAGAATTATGGTTTATAATACAGAGATTCAGATATACTGCATTGTACTCATACAATATTGAGTATTCACCATATTCCAGTATGGTATATTCAGATATACTCAGACATCCCCTGATCACCAGAGGATTAGCATGCAGTAAGTGGGACATGGCTCAACCTGTAAGAGGCGAAGTGTGCAGACTTCCATGAGCACCTCGCTCTTCTCCATGGTTCTTGAACTCTGAGGTTAGGTGTCATACCTGGGTGTGCAGAGATAGTACAGGGAGTCCATTGGGGTTCTGGGTTCTCGAGAGGCAGTGAAAGGTCTCTGCTATTTATTTTTTCAATTCCCTTTGTGATGTTGTAAAAACTATATTCAATGAACTCATTATGTCTTTAAGAAATCTAATGTCCTATGGGAGTGTGACAAACTTCCACCATGTCAAGAAGCAGAGATGATACAGTCCTAGGCTGTCATCCCAAACTCTCTGTGGAAGACCATTCTTTACAAGGAAGGCCTCCACACATTGAAGGGCAGGGACAGATGACTGAACAGAGCCCTGTGAATGGCAGACTCCAGAGAAGAACCTTCAGGACCCTAAATAGTTCAAGAGGAAGAAAGGCAGACCTGAATGCCTGCTGAAGGGGTCACATGGCAAGGGGACGTGAAGGTGTGGTGCAGCGAGGTGAGGGAGGCTCTGGAACCAGGAGCTGACTCTGACTCACATTGCCCCAGAATTCGAATAGGAAGGGTGGGTGCAAAGACATAGGAAATGAGATGTTCCTCGTGATCTATATGGCTTTCTTATGCCAAACTGAACACCAGTGTCTGGTAGTTAGGAAAGTTATAACAACAGTGGAAGTGACCTTTTCCATCTTTCAACCAAGAAGTTATAAAACATATTTTAATAGATTATATAATGACTAAAGTCTCAGAATGTCAAATAAATTCAATGGGAACTTAATACAGCTGTCATGTCTGTTTTTGTTTGTTTGTAAATCTCTACCTTCTTTTACATTAGAAACTCATATTTTCTATACTTTTGAACATGAATTTAAATATTTAAATATGCAGTAGAATATAGGCTAAAACATCCACAGACATTTCAGTTATTTCTCTTTTTTTTTAAACATCCACGGATATTTCAATGTGATTCCCACTCACTGTAGCAGCAGGCCACTGTTAAGTAGGAAACCCTCTGTCCACTATAACCTAGGTCTGGAATATCCCATCAGGATGCTCTGGGCTAATAGTACTTCGTCCCCTGGGAGGGCATCACAGCAAAGTCACAAGGGAAAGACTCCACCATGACCGTCAAAGGAAGGGATTACAAAGTTCCTTCAAAAGGAGTGAACAGAATGCCTCAAACACTCCTGGGTTTTCAAGTGTGCACCTCATATCCATATCATATCATATCATATCATATCATATCATATCATATCCCATATCATATCCGTTCCCAAAGAATGAAAATGGTCCCTTTCCAGCTCTGGAGAATTTTGTACCTATGTCCACTGCATCAACGGTGCAGGCAGAGTGGTGTTTGTATTATTTTAACTCTGACTTTAGTTTTCTGAATTGCTTTGTGTTTGTATTTTCTCCTGGACATATTTTCCATTGGGGTTCTGGGTTCTTGAGGGGCAGTGAAAGGTCTCTGCTCCCTCTACACCCCCAGGGGGTGCATGGTCAATAGTTTTCAAGCTTTGCATGTTTAGTAAAAAGTTTTATCTTACTAATTCAAAATAAATTCTTATTCAAGGTAGTTAATCCCGCTTTCCCATTAAGGGAAACATTTTTGTTTTAGCCGGGTCAGTTGATGGGAATATTATCCAAGCCACATTTCTTTGCTTACCTGTAGGACTGAATGATAGGACAACCCATGCCTCCTGAACACATGGAGCACGCTGCACTGTGTCTGCTGAGTGCCCTATAAATATTTGTTGATTTGATTGGAGCCCCTGGTAAATATACTTTCAAGACTGGAATAATTCATATGCACTATCATGAGCAGGCTTCAGTTTGGAAAACAAATGCAGAGAAAAATGAAAATAAACACGAAGTAGACAGATCTTTACCAGAGATTTCAAAGTGCACAGTAAGTAGTAATCTATCGCCATCATCTTTGCTATGACATTTCTTTGGAGGTCAGGAGAGACTCACATAAAGGAATAATATTTGCCTCCCATCCAGTTCAAGGTTCTGAACAAAATAGTCAAGATCTGGAATTGGGCAACGTGCCAGCACTGCTGGTGAGTTTCAACTTTCTCATAAAAACTGTTCACAGAGAAAGGTAGCAAATAACTCAATGCCACTCTTAAAATGTGCACTCAGCAGCTCCATCCGGAGTTTTAATTAATGCCTCATACATGCTCACGTCCAAGGGTGGAGCTACCTGGCAGCTCACTAACGCGCTCTATGAGGCCGGCAAGGGAAGCTGCTCGTGGAACCTGCACACGATGGGGTGTGAGCCCTAGGAGCATTAGGACAAGAAGGCCACACTCTCGAGGTGACCACTGACCAAGGGAAGATGTGTCTATTTCACTCATCGACATCAGGTATTTTGCTACTTTAAGTACCAAATGTCAGAACTGGCTTGTCCTTTGGTGAAGTGAGGGTCATGGTAATCAGCATAATCAGTCCTGGTGATGAGCTCTCATTCATATTGCCTCTGTTGAAAAACCACCCCTAACCATGCCCCATGGTTTTGCCATTCCAAAGTGATGCTCATGGTTTAGTTCTTCCTTGGGTAGCCTTCTCAACAGACTTTCAACAATCCACTTCACTCACTCCCTTCTTTCTACAACATGAACTCCCGCCCCCTGCTCAGATTCTATTTCTTCTCTCTACCTATCCAATACAACGTAGCCCGCTCAATACTCTGAAATACCTCGCTGAACTACTTTGCACAAATGCTGTCATGGAACCACACAGTGCCGAGAAGAATGTATCTGTCAAGCATACATTAACGAAATCAATGTTATTGAAGGCATGGGAATTGAAAAGATTTTGGCAACATGCTCTACTCTGGCATGAACAGGGAGTGAGAATTCTGTAGCTTATACCCTTAGGGATGGTGCCTGAAGCTTGATCCCTAAAAAGAATTATGCCCAGCTACTGGACCTAATCATTTTGTATGTCTTTGTGCCAATCTTATAGATAATAGAAAATTGTTTCCACGATGTATTTACATAAACCATGAGGTTTAACAGGAGCAAATGTATTGTGCAAATTGTCATCAGAGAACTTCAGAAAGTAAAGAGCTGGCTAGGACTTCATTATGTCCACGGAATGTGTTGTGTGAATCATTTGGACCTTGTGTTCTTCATTACCCTATAGTGAGGTTGTATGGGATTACCAATATCAAGTATTTGGGAAGGTATTCAAAGGAGAAATATCGATGAAAACCTAAGAGTTAGCAGAACAAATTGGTTTAGGTTGGTTCATTGCTCCACTGTGTGCTGGAATGGGTAGGAATGTGTAGGAAAATTTTATGGGGATAACACATTTTAGGACACACCTTGAAGGATGACTAGAGTTCAGCTAATCAGAAATGGGTGGTGAAGACATTCCAGATGGAGGAAGAGAACCATGGGGAGTGCATACAAGAAGCTCCCCGATAGCAAGAGTGGCCATGTGCAATCAGCCCAGATGCCGCAGTGGGCGCACCCACTGCCTAAAAGTGAGGTCCCAGTGAATCTCTGAGAGCCTGCACTGACCCCCACCACCCGCTCTGCCCCTGCCCAACACCTCACAACCAACACTATACAATAGCCACGCTCGCGAGTCCCCTGGACGGTGCACCTGCTCTTGCACCCAAGGCCGCGAGTTCCATCCCTCTCTGCGGTCCTCTCCTCTCCCACCAGATCCTGCCCCGGGACATCCTGCTATCCTCACAGGGCTTGTCACCTTCATGATCTCAGCGTTCTTGGGCTGTTGCTCACCTGGCCTTCACAGCCCTCTGGAGCCCCTCTCACTCACGTCCGTTGAGCCGTTTCTGGTCTAAACTACTCCAGGGCTAGAGTTCTGTGTGTGGACTCATCTGAGCTCCACTGAACTCAGAGCCAAGCCAACCTGTGCTTGCCTGGAAGTCCTCAGGGCAACAGTCCCCTCCCTTGGTCATCAGCCACAGTCTGGCATGGGAGGAAGGTCGTGCAGTTGAGCCTGAGTCTTCAACAGCCTTCACCCCTCCCAAACTGGCCCTTGCTGGGGAGAGCCTCCCATGTGGTCACCACACTGTCCCGTCCTAGGCAGCGAGGGTCCACATCTCCTGAGTGCTTTCGCATTCCTGAGCTCACTCAGGGCAGGACCCCTTCTCACTCATCCGTTCATCCCTGAAAGACAGCCAGCGCTTGCAGAACATTAGCTGAGGGCAGGAACACAGCAATGTCTGCACCTCAAGGCCAGGTGAAGAGCTGACCGAAGAAGACGTGTCAGGTGCCCGTAATGGGAAAACAATAGCCATGGTAGTAACAGAAGAACTCAGCATGCCTGCCGCTGTTCTTAGTGCTTTCAGTCTTAGCTGATTTAATCATCACCATAATTCTGAGTCACAGACATTTCTTTTCCATTTTACCAATGAGGAAATTGAGTAACATAGCTAGAGAGGAATAGAGGGGTGTTTGGACTCAGATCCTCCAACTCCAGATAAGGTCAAAATTGTTCTATTTACCAGTTTAAGAGACCCATCATGAAAAGGTATGCATAATCTCTGAGTTGGGATGTTAATTACTTTGAGTATATTATACAGAATGTTACAACTTTTGATTTGCTTCCATTCAAATTCAAATATTTAACCTACCCAAGTAGCAATAAATCAGCAGGTGGCTAATAAATTCTACTACACTGGGACAATGGCTCACAAGTATGTTTTGGTCTGATTCCATCTTGATTGTTTACTTAATTCATAATGAGAGAGATTGAAAGAAAAAAAAAATGGGAATCTTGTTCCAAAAAATATATGTGCTATCCATTATCAGCATACTCTTACAAGGGCTAAATTTAGCTCAGTCACAGAAGGACTTTCTAAGGAGATAAAAGAAATACAAGAAGAAAGAAGAAAGGTTATTGCAGAGTCTACTCAGCAGCAAACCCTGAATGGAGGTAGGCAATTTTAGGCAAAGCTCTGCTTCCCGCCTCCCCCTGGGTTTTTTTCAAAGGTAAGTCACAGGGCTACACACAGCTCCTGATTCCAGGCCTCTGACAACCTCTTCCTGCTCAATTAACCCCTTTACAGAATCAAACTTAACGTTTGTCTTTGAACGTGGCCACGTTTTTGACATTTTTTAAAGGAGTAGGCACGGCTACCTGGCCCCGTTCACTTACATTTTGATGAAAATCAATGAAAGCCTAAAGCAGAAGGTCTTCCATACATAGAGCAAAGCCTTTCCAGAGAGGAAACCTGGCAATCTGGCTGTGATGTTGGAATGAAGTGGGGAGAGCTTTCCCGTGTGAAATGTCTGATTTCACTTTAACTCAGTCACTCTCTGAAGACCAGCTCTCAAATAGGTGCAAAGCAGGTGTTTTCCAGAAGCACCAGTTTAAAATGAAGGCATCTGCTCTGCATTTCATCTTTCTATCAGTTTGCAGAAAAGCTACAAGTAGCCTGTAAAACATCACACGTTTTGTTTTATTTCATTATTATTTTTTTAATGATTAGCAAGGCCCTTTTGATTTCAGAGCGTTCCCTTGGCAGAAGTAGCGTAATGATTTTGATCAATTTTCAGTCTTGAAGCAATTATTAGTTGCTCTTTCAAACTCGGATTGATTCACCACGAATGGGGAACAGGGAGGCATCCCGTGCACAGAACCCGAGCCTGGGTGGCTGGGCTCAGCTCCGAAGGCTCCTTTGCATTTCACGTTTTCTCCTAAGGCGGTCCTGAGGCAGACTGTCAGAAATTCACCATCTGGAGAGTCAGCTCGGAGATGTCACCTTTAAAACCATTCATCTCCTCTTTGAGTCCAACATGCCCCGACCTGCAGGACTTCTTCGACCCAGTAATGACTGCAAGATTCTGGGGAAAATGGCCCCTGCCTTAGCTGAGCTGCTATAAGGTAGCTATTGGTTGAAAATGGAGTTCGGCCAGAGAAAAGAACCTTCTCACCCCAAAATAACAGGGCCCTCCTGTCAGCGCCTCTTAGAGCAGCTTCTGGACAGCAGGCAGGGGGCAGTGGGCAGAGGCCCCTCGCCCCAGGATCTGGGCCCCCCGCTTGTGCAAACTCCCCACCAATGACTATCCCAAAGCCCATCAACCCCAAGGGCCCAAAACACCTGAGCGGTGTCGTGTTTAACTTTGCTTTCTGTGAATGTTGATTGGTTATCACAAATTGACAGTAAGCTTAGTCACTCTCAGATGTTAATCATTACCCCTGCTCATTAAACTAGAAGTGATTAATGGGCTCAATAGTATTCTGAAAGCAGCCTGCTTAATAATTATTGTATTGCCCTTGTTTTCAGTTATTACTGGCGAAATACTGAATGATGTCAGAAACTGAGATTTTCTATGATTTCTGCAGCACGGCCCACTGAAAGCTCGCTCTGACAGCGTCCTGGCTGGCCAAAGGCCTGCATGCCTGCCCATTAAGAAATCCATATAATTGAGAGCGGATAAATTAGACATCATTTTCTTTAATTGCTCTGTGTCTACAGATGATTTTTAAAGCCAACAGGTGGATACGATCTACTGTTAGAAATTGTATATGCAGATTTCAGAGCCAGAGTTGTCAGAGCAAGCGAGAAAAAGAAATTATGTCCGAAAGATGATATTGCGTAGAAAGATTTTAGAGCCATCCAGTCGACAAATCATCTCTTGTACCCACATTCTGTGTGCATACTGCCCAAATATTCCATTTTCACTAACATCGCTGATTTCCTAGATTTTCTAGAAATCTGTTCCTATACCTTATTCTATCGTTTCTTCCTTCCAAACCACTTGCAACAGCCCCCTTACGTCCCCTGGGCTGACTGGTACACCAGCC
Source organism: Phoca vitulina (assembly GCF_004348235.1). Classification (NCBI taxonomy): domain Eukaryota; kingdom Metazoa; phylum Chordata; class Mammalia; order Carnivora; family Phocidae; genus Phoca; species Phoca vitulina. The sequence continues at coordinate 3,134,870 of NW_022589720.1, forward strand.
CGCAGAGTCACTGTTTGAGGAGCGAGGCAGACAGGCTTCTGTAAAGCTGGAGCCCAGTGAGTCCTAGAGAATCCGTTTCTCCCCACGGTCACCCGGGTCTGGAGAGGGAAGAAGCGGGCCCAGGAGGGGCCTAGAGCCCAGGTGTGTTCAATAGGCACAGAAGTGTGACAGGCATGGGTCCCCGGGTGTGTGTGCGAGCGTGTGTGTGTGCATCCTTTCCCTTATGGGGAAGACTGAGTGGAGGACAAGGGGAGGAGGCTCTCATGGAGAGAAGACTCTTCCGTGAGATTTCTGGCAAGAACGATGGGACGGGGCGGTCTGGGCTGCATCGTGCCTCCCAGATTCCCATGTTGAAGCCCTGGCACCCAGTACATCAGACTGTGACGTCATTTGGAGACGGGGTCTTTACAGAGATGCCTGAGTTAAAGCGAGGTCATCAGGGTGGGCCTATTCCAGTAGGACTGGGGTCCTTCTTAGAGTGGAAAGGGGGCCATAGCCACACCACGCACGCTGGGATAACGAGCTCAGCGGGAGACAGAAGGAGACCAGGGTCCCCAAGCCCAGGAGACCGGCCTGGGGCTCACTCTCCGTCAGGGCGCTCAGAAGGAGCCAGCCCCGCTCATACCTGCCGCTCATCCTTGTAGAGTCCGGGTCTGTGGGGAAGCACCTCTGGGCTGTGTGAGCCGCCCAGGCTGTGGCCCTTGGTCACAGCAGCCCCAGCCCCCTCAGGCCGCTTGGGGGGCACTCGTTGGGAGGGGAGAATGAAGGTCAGGGCCTGGAAACAGGAGAGGACTGGTGAAGGCCATGTGCCCCTCAGCACGCCACCACCACCCTGTCCACGTTCAGGGGCCATGGAACGGTATTGAGCGGGGGCAGAAATGCTCACATTTGCACCAAAAATAACCTCTCCTGCAGCAACAGAGCTCTGGCCTGAGGAGCGCACAAGTCCAAGACCACGGTGCGGACCCCAGCAACTGGGAAAGAGGGGTGCTGGCCACAGCCCAGGGAGGGCCTGAGCAGCAGGAGGTGACTGGCAGGGGATCCAGGCAGGTGCCGGGGACAGTGGCGCAGGGAAAGAAAGTGATGGGGTGGTGGAGGGCCTGGGGAGGGCCCACGTCTGCCGGCCCCCCGGCCAAGGAGACCTAGATTCTGGAGTTGTCAGCACACGCGACAGACCGACCTTGGCCCCACGGGGAGGGTGGCTGAGGGCCGTGGCGCACGCCCTCCTGGGAAGCAGGCTCAGGCAGAGAGACAAGCTGGCGGGGGCTGAGCGGACAGCCACGGGAGGAAGGTGAGGATCCCAAGCTAATGCTCCAACATTTCAGTAACTTCCTCCTTCGGAAGCTTCCCAGGGACACTGGTCCATGTCCTCCTAGTCCTATAAACTCCAGCAGCAAGCGTAGCAGCCGGCCTCCAAAGGCAGAACAACCCCATCCTGTTGGCTCTCTTCACTAACCATCTTCTTTATCTCAGGCCAGATGGACGAGGGATTGTTCCCACGTCCAAAGTACTTGGAATCTGTCTCATTCGACAGAGCTCTGTGAATTTCAGCAAATGCACAAACCACCCAGCAGGCTCAGGGGAGACGTCTTTGCAGATCCTTAAAGGGTTTGGGAATTCATCTGACACGTAAATATTGATATACGGTAATGCTTAAATGGACCAGCGCCTTTTATTATTGTAATAAACATTTTTGAAGTAATTGTGTTTCCACAGAAAGCAAACACACCACTAACTATTGCAAAATAGTGATATTTGAATATGGCTCTGAAAAAGAAAATTGTTAAAATCATATTTAAATACTATCCTAGCCACAAAGATCCTACGGAAGCTGTCCTGTTATTGTTCCAGCCATTCTCTGAGTTTTATTTTTATTCCCTACTCAGCTGGTATTCTGGACTTTGGAGGGCTCACCCCACCTGCCCCACTGAATGAGAATCCTTGGGCCAGAGGGCTTGGGCATCTCTATTCTAAATTGGCTCTCTTAGATAATTTCTGTTTATCCCGATGCTTAAGACTATCGGCTTTGAGAAACGGCAGATGGCCTGTGAAAATAATGATCTGAGAGCTTCTGTGACCTGCCATCCATCACAGAGGGATCTACAGACATTCCTGCAATCCAACTTTAAGTTGCCCATGGTGTATGCCCCCGTGAAGTTCTCACATCCCCCGGGACGCCACCCTGATTCCACACTCCTGCTGCAAGGCTGGCGTCTCTGCCTCCCTGGGGAGCACCTCAGCCCTGGGTTACCCCTTCACTCACAACGCTATCCAGCTGCCTTCTTCTGTGTCTACAGAACCACTGGGCAGACACTGGGCAGACATGGTTCTTCTCAAACCCAGTCCAGCCAGCTCTCAGCTGCTTCCTGAAAAAACACCTGTCTGCAAATGTTCTCCCTGCCGGGGTGTGTCTATCAGGTATTTTGTTATTTCCAGCCACTGCATTTTGTTCTCTCTTTAGTTTTATGCCAGGGGTAGGATAAGCCAAAAAATCAGAACTAAACACACCTTTCCCACTCCTAGCTTTACTTTGACAATGGTTAGGAAGCTAGGCACAGCCCTGGCAGGGGCTCAGTGATACAAGCCATCACTGGCTTTCACACGTTATGCAGGTGCAGACTTCCTCTTTTCTGATCAGTGCAAAGTATATTTGGAAAGAGTTCTCTCCAAGGCTTCCAAAGGCAAGGGCCATCGATGCCACTGCATCCCTGGTGTGGAACAAGCTCGTGTCCTCTGCTGCAGAGAAGCTAGTGTGGAGAGCAGCTGGGGCGGTGCCGCGGCTCACGGCATGTGCCCCCACGGGCCACTGACCGTGTGTGCAACACCCCGCCTCGGGCACGTCAGCGTAGCCATGCTCTACCAGTGAGCTCTTAGGATGCAGCCCTCCCCAAACGTCTTCATGTGCAAGTGAAAGTAATTTTGAGCATAAGGACAGTGTAAACAAATGTTTTCCAGTCATAGAGGAAGAAATCAAAGTATTTAAAACATTAGGAAATGTTCCCCACAAATAACAGATGGGGACCCCCTGTTTGGAAATCCTGAGGGAAGACTCCAGTTTCCCAGCATGGCCTGGAGGTTTGTAACTGGTGTAGCCCCGGCTGGGTATCCACACCTGGATCTGGTGAGTCAAGAGTGGGGCTCCTCGAGACAGGAGACCCCCAGCCTCACCACGGGCAGGGGTTCCCAGGAGAGAGTGCCACGGGCACACGAAAGCACCTTTCATGAAAACTTGGGTGGTTGCTATGGAATCACAGGTCCCCACAGACTTCCATTAGGTGAGGAGAAGCTCAGTCTCTACAATTTTCCTTCAACGGCAAGAGCACCCGAAATCAGCTTAAACCTGAAGTTATTTAAGTCCTCATCAGATTGGGCTATTAGATGTTTGAAAGGAATTAGAATAAAAGCAAGAGTTGTTCTTTTCCGTTCCAATACTGCTCTTACCTTGACTATGCAAATGACCTTTTGCGGGTGAGAAACCAGCCCATCTTTCCTTTTCCTGGCCAGAGTCAAGAGGAACATGCATCTTGGAGAAGCTTTGGACACACGTCCTGGGGAGCTCCTGAATGTGCCGGCACTAAGATTAGTAGCTCATATACAAGAAGACCTTCATCACATTGCCCCTTGTGGATACACCTTAGACCCATTTTACAGATGGAGATTCTGAGTCTCAGGGCTACTTGGTTAGCTTGCCTGGCAGACCACCTTGCATGGGACCTAGTGCTCAGCTACTGTACACGTAAATCTTGGTTTCTTACCCTGGTGCCCTTGCTGGTTCTTCCTGCAGCTCTCCACCAGTGTTTGCCTCTCACCGCCCTAGGTGACATCCATCCTGCATAGACTCCGGGGCAGCAGTTGGAGGAGCCGAATTATTTCAATAGAATACATACCCATTTAATAGAGTTCGATGAGCTAATATAAAAGCCCGTGACTCGGCACAAACTTTGTCAATACTGTGCTGATCTGAATGAAAACATAATCATAGAGATAACATAATTAGAGATATCTAACGTGAACACTGGTTCAAGCGATGGAGGCGCTTATCCAACTTGGGACACATGCTGGAGGAGAGGAGCGGCCGAGTGAGCTGCTACTCGGTGTGAACACCGGCCGCTGAGAGCCGCTCGGTCAGCAAGCACTAACTAGTTCTGGGAACGCAAATGCAAAGCGTGCTTCAGCGTGGACTGCAGACAGAACTGTGTCCCCCAGAATGCCCATGCCCAAGCCCGCGCCGGTGACAGTACTGGGGACGTTCTGAGGACGTGATCGCCCGTAAGTGAGGCCGTGGGACTGTGGTCCTGGTCCCGCGGGACTGAGGCCTTTTGAGCAGAGGAAGAGAGGGAGGCCAGGACACAGGGAGGAGGCAGGCATCTGTGAGCGGGGACCCCACCATGCAGGCACCCTGATCCCACACTTCCAGCCTCCAGGACCCACAAACAAACCTGTGTTGGCCAAGATGCCCCAGCTGACAGAAACAACGCCTGGCTCTGAGCGTCCGAGTCTGTGCTCTGGAATTTTCTGGAATAGCAGAACTGCTCACTTACACCCCCTGTCCCTGCATTTCTCTCACCGAGTAGGCGGGATGGCCAGTGCCCCAGGGACACAGGTGGGCTGCCCTTCTTCTGCGATTGTAGCATTCCCAGGCTGCCCCTCTGGGAAATCACCCAGCCCCTACTTCTTAGCTTAAGTCATTAGCTGATGTGTCCTATTTATCAAATTCGGAAGGTAGCTTTGCTTCTGAAAAATAATATTAATGTCTTGTTTTTAATTAAGGCCAGCTCGGGGCTTGCCACGAATGGTTAACCGCCCAGCAAATCAGTGTGTGTGTAAATCAGACCCCCTTCCTGTGAACCACACAGTGATTGCTGCATATGTGGAGGATCGTAATGAGAAATGAATTTTTCCTTATCTTCATGGAAAATCTTATTAGGTATAATTGGATAAAACCAAGAATAAACAATCAATCATTCCTCATTTGGGTTCAGGTTTACATTTAGATCATTCGACGTTTCAGATGGCGTGGCTCCTACACGTTTTATCGGAGCACACTGTGCTGGGCACCATGATGGCCAAAATGGGAGTACTTCCCGAGCAAGGATGCAGTTGAGACAGCAAGATTTAAAGTCACTTGCCGAGGGCGCCTGGGTGGCTCAGTTGGTTAAGCGACTGCCTTCGGCTCAGGTCATGATCCTGGAGTCCCGGGATCGAGTCCCGCATCGGGCTCCCTGCTCGGCGGGGAGTCTGCTTCTCCCTCTGACCCTCCTCCCTCTCATGCTCTCTGTCTCTCATTCTCTCTCTCTCAAATAAATAAATAAAATCTTAAAAAAAAAAAAAAAAAAAGATTAAAAAAATAAAGTCACTTGCCGAGGGCCTCATTAGGAAAACAAGTATTCTGTTGGACATTTGTGTTCTTTTCGAAGTAAGACAAATGCAGTTCACCAACCCACCCCTACTCATCTGTGAGAAGTAACACAGGGTGACACAGTGTGTGGGACACAGAGAGAAAATGCACTTCTGTTGGCCGAACCGTGAGGTGGTGAGCAGGATGCTCCTGAGTCCCTTGAAATTCCACCCTCTCTCTCCTGCCACCCTGATGGACAGAAAAGCCGAACCCCCACATCTCACCGCCAGTGTGTTCAGCAAGTGGATCAGAATGACCCATATAAACAGGCTTGTGTGGCAGCACAGGGTGAGCATCTCCCAGAGGACATGGCAGGTTTCTGTGCTGCCAGGAGCCACGATCTGAAGAATATGCACCTGAAGTGACTTCCGTTTTAATCAAACAGGCAAACTTAGAAATCCAGAGTGTGCGAGCAGGAAGGACACCAACAGACAACATTCACCTAATATCCACATTTCTGCTTCAAAATCTGAGGCTGAGGTGACAACTGTTGGGTGCGTGGCTATGGAGGGGTTAATGGCAGAACTGACAAACAAACCTTCAGATACTCTATGCCCTGGAGTGGGCACATGTTTGCAAACCACGTATATTTGACTAGTGAGACATAAACTCTATTTTCTACAGCTCAACATACTGTTACACCAAACCCCAGAATTCAGACAGAAATTTAATCTAGTCAATGCTAGGTAAGCCTATTCTAACTATGGAAAATTTAGTCCACTCATTTCCAAACCAATCGGTTTGGGAAGAAAGGAATCTATGTCTCCCATTGTCTCCATTCCAGTGGGACTTAATGGGTGTCCTCAGGTGAGGATAGGGGCACAGGCCCTGCCCTCCATTGCCCATCGTCCCCTACTGGCCTCCACCTCCCTGGGCTCCATCCCTGCTGTGAGCATTCCACTCGGGAGCACAGGAATCAAGGCTCAGGATCTTCACCGATGTTGGATAACTGCCGTGTGCCGGTTCTGTTCTGACGGCTGGGTATGAAGTAGAACTTACAGCCCACATCCCAAACTTGGGAGACAGGCTCCATCACTACCCTCTCTGTGCAGGACTTCCCTAAAGTCACAGAGAACAAGGAGTGGATGGAGTGGAGATTCAGACTGTGCCCTTGGACTCCAGAAGCTACCCTGTAACCCTGAAGTTATGTGCTTTCCTAACCCAGCCCCTGGCCGACCCTCTCTAGAATGCCTACCCTCTGGAGGGCATGGGGAAGTCTCAGGGGGGCCCCAACATTCCTCTGAGCTGCTGGAGAGGAGATGTGTGCTATGCCCTGCACCTGTCTATGCTGAATCACCCGCCAGTCTGTTTCTCTCTTTGCTCCCATTCTACAGGGCTCGTGGGACCTATGTGTAAGGGTTACCCTGCCCTGAGCTATAGGAAGCAAGAGCAAGTCACCGATGCCCCCTAAACCCTCCCCCAGACTTCTTATCATCCCTGTTCCCACCCTCTTCATAGTGAAAATACATTCTCGAAGCACTTCACAAGGAATTAGCTCTATTATTCTCCCCCTTCAACCCTTGAAAAGTATCTTGTCAGAATGGAGAGGATTTGAATCCACTCTCCTTGTTGCAAGATGAACTGGTACTAAAATCTTCATAAAGTTTGAAAAAGCATCCAAACTCCATTGAGCTATATGTTATGGACTACACTATGGAGAGGCCCAAGCGTTAAGTAAGTGATGTTTTCAGCCAATTACTATTGAGGACCTAAGGTCTTCCAGTAGCCATGGCCTAAAAGAGTTTGAAAACAAATTCTCCCCAGTTCATCTTTGAGATTAGTGCAGTCCTGGGCAGCACGCCAAGGATAGCCCTGCTGGAGACTGAGTCAGAGGAAGCCTGCTAAGTCTTGCCTGGAATCCTGATCCTGAGAAATCTGAGATGCTAACAAAGGTTTCAAGTCACTACGTGTTGGGGTAATTTGTTACATGGATCAGATAACTAATATATATAAGTTTGGAGCAATTTGATTAAGAAGAGACTTGATATCATTTATTCATGCTTCTTGTATTTAGGGCTCATTTAACTTCTGTGGGTTCATAGTTTTAAATTATTTATATTTCTGTGGCTTATGGTTTTATCAAATTTTGAAGATGTATGACCAGCGGCACCTGGGTGGCTCAGTCAGTTAAGCATCTGACTTTGGTTCAGGTCATGATCTGGGGGTTCTGGGATGGAGCCCCTAGTCGGGCTCCCTGCTCAGCAGGGAGCCTGCTTCTCCCTCTCCCTCTGCCCCTCCACCCACTCATGCTCTCTCCTTCTCTCTCTCTCAAATAAATAAAATCGTTTTTAAAAAAAGAAAGAAAATGTATGACCGATATTCTTCAAAGATTTTTTCTTGCTTTTCCCAACTTTGAAGACTCCAATTATACCCATATTAGTCTGTTTGAATTTGTCCCACAGCTGAATCATGTTTTGTTTGTTTTTTAACCATTTTTTTTTTTGCCCTCTGTATGTCTTGTTTTAAACTCTTTCTATCCCTGTATCTTCAAGTTCATTAGCATTGTCTTCTGCAATATTTAATGTGTCATTATTTATACCCAGAGTACTCTCCATCTGAGAGATTGCAGTTTTTCTCCTTAGATCAAGACTGTCTGCACATCTCCAGAGTCCTTTCTGTGTGCAGCTCTGTCCCCTCCATCACTCTGCCCCACAAACTCCATCCACTGTGTTCTTCCTGGACTCCAAGATCTTGCTCCTAGAGGTGATTTTTCTAAAGATTAAAAATCAGAATTCTACTCACCATAGAGGCCTGTCTCCCTAACTCTATACTTCAGTTAGCTAAAGCAAATGTTTTTTAGTCTGTTAAAGAGGAAAATTATGTTAGTGATTGAAAAGAGATTGTTCTTCTTATATTACTTGAGGATTACTAAGTGACCCCAGGCCTTCTATACATCCTCATGTAGCAGGTAGTGGGTCTTCCTATTTGACTTGTTATTTTCAGCAACAAAGTAGGACATCTTTAATTTTTCTTCCCTCCGTACAGAAAAGTGCACTGTGTGCAGGTACACATTTGTGATACCTGGAAGTACTTTGTGATGTGATTAGATCCCCTAGGATTTCGTACATAGCCCTTGCTTGTCACTTACTTCATGTGTGGTAGCATAAAGGCATCCTGAGATATTTACTGAAATTTGGTGTTTGGGCTCTGGAATATATGGAGACAGATTAGTTCTGATAAAGGAATTATATAAATTTGGTTATTCATCAAAAATATATAAATTTATGTAAGTTTTCAATTTATGGCATATTTACACATAAATATTAGTTACATTCTGTTTTACTAAGATTTATGCTAAATTCTGCTGAATTTAGTTACTTGAGACTTCCCCACTGGTAGATGAAGTCATTCACATAGCAGATTCTGCTTTTCTTATCTTCACTCCAAATATTTTTATGTTTGCTGTTTTACATAGCTTAAAATTATTTTGAACTATACATTACAAAAAAAATATTAAAGGTATACTCAAAACCTTGATAAGACGTTGATCTTTACCATATTAACCTTTCCCAAGCCTCAAGACTCAGAGGTCCCATCTATCAGTGTCTAACTTAATAGATCCAATCACTGGCTCTAAGTTTATTTTAATTAGAACTGTATGTTGGGTTGTTGCATTAACACATTTGTTCTTGGTTTAAATGTTCTCTAAATGATAAAACTCTCAAGGTATTTCTTGAGGGTATGGTACTAAAACACTTTCATGGATATTATATAACAGAGAAATAGTAAATCATAAGTGAAACTTATGGGACAATTTGAACATGATTTTTTATAAACATTTGGGAAACTGATGTGAAATATGATGCTCTCTCATGGATCTGACAGTCATGACGTAGACTTCTTCTCTTCATTTATAGCCAAACTGGTCTAAATAAAGCTTCAGGTGAATCTTAACAGGCTCACTACAGCGGGTGATGGACTCAGGTTCCCTGAATTGTTTACACCAAGCCATGTCAGTGGCACAGAGAGATCAAAAACTTTTAATCACCAGGGTCATATGGATGGAGCCTTAAAAGCCTCATTTATGTTTTTCCCTCCAAAGCCATCATTATAAATGATCCACAAGCCTGATGGCTATTCTCTGGAAGAATGAGACAAAAGGCAGGTTCTCCAGAGTGTTGACCAGGCATTTCCAGAATTCTAGGACATTTCATCTAGGAAATAGCATTATCCATGTTTTGAGGTTCAAATTATGAAATAAATAATGAAACCACTTTCTAATCCTGGGATTGGGAAATGAATCCATGACTCAATGTCCTCGATGGAAACATTATACATTAAATCATGGGTCTTCAATCACCTTCCAAATAACTTGAAGGAGGGACAGGTTCTGAGCGTATCTTTGTGCCCTGTGATGTTTCTAGCATGGGCCCTGCATGTGGTAGGAGCTCAATAAACACTTGGCCACAGCACTGAATATGAAGCTTTTGCTTGTTGGCTTATTTAACTGATAGCCCCTCATGCCCAGCATATTCTAATTAATGCACTAATGAAACAAATCACATGCAGGACTTTCTAGTCTGCCTTAGTAATGCCATCTTCTCCTTGTCTCCCTCCCTGTCCCTTTTCTTCCCCCCCTCCATTCTCTATATGCCTGTAGAATATCATTTGGTTTATGTCCCAGTTTTGGAAGTCTAAGTAGGTGAAGACAGGGAAGAGAAAGCCGACAGATTCATCTGGTTACATCAATTTATTGAGTCTTCTTGGAAGGGCTGAACAATGCTTCAGGTTTCCATAATATTTCACTTTGGTCATGAAGGCCAATTTTCCTAAACACTTCTAATTTGAGTCTACTCTGTCACATGTGTTTTCTTGGTTGCGAGAATGAATGTTCTGTACTCTGGGTCATGATGTTCATAAACAACTTAGCTGATTTTATAACCTTTCAAGCTTTTTGGTACATGTGGATTTCTCTGAATTTTAGTCATTCCATAATTGCTTTTGGAATTTGTTGATCACTTATTAGAGGAAAAAAATAGTCTGGATTTAAGCCAGAAAAATTACTCTTTCATTTGGTCAGTTTGTTTTCCATGATATTCAAAGAAAGGGAAGACTCCTGGGCAAAAATCCTCATGCATGAAACACTTCATAATAGGTATCATGGAAGGAAGGAAGGGCAGATCAGTCAGTCATTAAATCAATCAATTAATATTCTTAAATGCTTTTCATCTGTCACTCGGATATGTGTTCTAATACTGAAATATGTCCAGCCTGGTATTTAATAATGTATAATGTCACCATCACTGCCATTGAAGAGCTTGCTAAGAGAAGGTGGAAGCCACTTGCCTTCTGTGCCATGTTCTTCATGGGGGAACATCCTTTCATTCCACCCAACTGGTGGCTCCAGGACAGCTGCTTTCTGACTCACAGAACTTCACTTCGTGACTCCAGTGTCCCAGATCAAAATCAACAGGAAAATGAAATATTTAAGTATTTTCTATATGATACAGAACTTTCAGGTATTTGCACATCCGTAAAGGAAAGCAAGTGAAGTTGTTGTTTTGAAAGTTTCATCAAGAGACATGAAGCAATCTACACAGAAATGTGAAATTAATGCATCACAGATGTTAACATCATTCTCCCCAATAATACCAGTCTGAGGATTTTGTCATATGTGAGATGAAATCTAATCTAATCTTTTTCTGATGCTGTCAAAAGTACCAATGGGCTGCATATATCAGTATATAAATAGACTTTTTAACTTTTTATCTATACCCACGGGTCTCAATCTTGGAACTATTGGCATTGGGGCTGGATGATTATTTGGCCAGTTCTGTCCTCCGCACTGTAGGGAGTTTAGCAGTGTCTCTGGTCTCTGCCTGGTAGATGCTGGTAGATTCCCTCATCCCAGTCATTGCCGGATGTTCCTTGGGGAGGCAAAGTCACCCTTGACTGAGAACTGCTGATCAACTTAATATAATCAATCACCTCAAATATACACACAATCCCAATATCAATTTCGGAGGTATATCTCTACAGCTTTTTGTCTGGTCTTAAATGAACAACAGAGAATCATGTCATTGATTTTTTTCCCCCTTTCAAGAGGTTCTTTCAACTCAGAGCAGGCATGCCAACAGTTCATCCTGATGTATCCACTGATGTCTCGCAGTGGATTCTCTCAGAAAGCCAGTGAAGCTCAGCGGATGACTGTCTCCACAGCACCCCTGAACATTTTAACCAGAGCAGACAGATACCACTCCTTCAGTGTTCAAGACCAGAAAGGCAAGGGGAGCTGAGCAATGAGGGTGACAGGGCAAGGGACAACCACAAGGTCAGCATGACATGAGGCCACTCTATAGACACAAGTCAATTCATCAGAAGAGAAGTGTCTTGCCACAGTCATCCTGGGCTTCAAGCTACAGTGAAAACATCTCCTGAGGGCTCCCTTTTCTTTAAGACACCCACTCATGCTCATTCTAAGTGCATTTGAGAAGTCAAATTGAAAGACATGTAGGAATTTAAAAAAATAAATAAAGACATTTAGGAAAGAGTGACCCTAAAAAGTAAGGTGCAGTGGGGTCTGGAATGTGGGAAGGGAAGACATACTCATCAACACCTGGATGCTGTAGTCAAAACACCCGGTTGTGAGGCCTTCCTGAAGCTCACTCAGGTCATCCTGAGTAATGGGGTCAACCTTACTGAGCTTGGACTTGTCCAGCAGGACAATAATGGCTGCCATTCAGTTTTTCTGGGAGAAGGGAACATGTAAGAACATAGACCCACAATAAATTCACATTCCCACTGCCCTAAAATCCGTCTCAATGGAGTCTCTTTACCTACATAAATATATCTATATGCATTTTAAACATATGGCAGAGAACTGTGTCTATTTGGCACAATAAATGGGAGAGCTTCTCTGGGGAACACAGCAGTTGCTCTTACTGCTTCAAGGGTTGCCTCTCTGAGAGGGATTGCATGTGCTCTCCAGGTGAGCAGAACTAGATCGACGGATGGACTCTTCACATGCTGTATCGTAAAGGTGAGAACGTGTGGTCCAATCCAATCCCCGGGGCTTCCTTCTCCACCTCGGGATTTCTGTGAGCTCAGAAATGACTCCCCTCCATAGGCAACATAGATCACCATGGCCCAGCCAACCACAAAATCGGTTCCAGTGCTTGGCTACAGCGGTTGATGGACTGTGAATGCAGAGAAGCAGAAAATAAGCTCCACGCCAGGCTCTTCGTCAAGCAAAGGCTCACCAGTTTAATGAGTCTATAACTTTCTCCCTTCTGTAACAGGAGAGCAGGGCTGCAATATTGTCTCAGCATCAGGTTGATAAGTTACCTCACAGATCACCCTGTCCATATCTCACGATGAAACCACGGCTGGATTGACATGAGTGGATCACCCCTTCCTTCTCTCCACACGTCATAACCATGTGGCAATAGTTTATCTATCTGATCCCCTACATACACTCACAGACACACACTCACACACACGTTCACACAACACACGATGATGAAAATATACACCTTTATTTTTTTTTTTTCAAATTATCAAGAAATTCATAACATCCTTCTTGAGATCTCTGCCCCAGTCCTGGCTCTCCCCAGAACCTTGGCGTCAGACTGAACTCTTCCGATTTCAAAGACTAAGCAGAGAAGGCAGAGAGCTTGTGGCTTGGACCCTTTTCTGCATCTGTGGCACCTGACAGATCTTTGTCCATCATGCTGCTGATTAGCTTATTTAAGGCTCTGTCACCTACACTGACCCCCGAGGATCTCTTTGCTTCAGACACAGCTTGTGCTGCCTGGCTTCCCAAGACATGACTGCCAAGTCAAGGAGGTGGTGTTGGAGTATATTCCAGCCTGAACCACATACTGTGCAGGATCCAGACATGCCCTTTGGGCACACAGTCCTCGCATCAAGGCACTGTGCTCTCCCCTTCCTGTGGTACTCACCACCCATGCCCGGCCCTGGTCCACCACAGACAAGACTCTGAATCAACCTGATCCATGCACATGGCTCCACTCATGGGATTCTCACCTAGGCTAGACTAGGGGACATCTGCATCCCTTCTCCCTAAAGACCCTTGGATCATATACTATCTACCTGCCTACTCCCCATGACAACTGCACATGCCAAGGCCCAAGTGAGAGGCGAACTTGGACACCCAAGGCAGTGAGTGGCTACTTCTAATGCACTTTCATAAACATTCTTGGTAGAGCTGAGGTCGATCTCCTCAAAGATGTGTTAGTGTGGCTCTTTTTTTTTTTTTTTTTAATTAAAATCCAGCTCAGCAAGCCATACAAAATTTCTGTACTTATCCACACACTCTCACATACTTGGATACACACATATATTGTACTTTAATTAAGCAAATCAATTAATCATGCAAATATTTAAGGAAAATGTTCCTCAGAATGCTCAGATCTGTAGGGTGAGACTTCATTGTGCCACTGGTGCTGGTGTTCTCCATGGTCCTATTCTCATTCTCTATATTTCATATACAGTGTTTAATTTTCCTGTGGCTTCTCTGTGTCTAGTTTCTTCTCCTTATTGGAAAACTTATTTCCTCCTTTCTACTGAACACTGGCTCAGTTCTAGCCATGAGCGCTTCTTGGAAGAGCTGTGGGTGAGAATGGCCCATCAAGCTTCCCTATCAGGGACGTGTAAATGACTGGGGCATCGACAGTGATCATGAACCCGGACTTCCAAGCCCTAAAAGAAGCTTCCCTCTATCTACTACTTTGGATAATTTAAATACAGATCACAATTTAGGCCACATGGTCATGGCTTCGGGAACATTGGTGCTTGCTTCATTTCTAGTGGGATTTTAATCAGGCACAAAATTTCAGGAATGTGATTTGTCAAAATGTATATTGAAATTTAAAAATGGCAATACCTTTCAACCCAGAAATATTTTTTCTAAGATCTTTTCCCAAGGAAATAAAGGTATGCAAAGTATAAATGAATAAATATAGGATTAAGCCAATGAACAATAGTATAATAATGAACACTGGAAACAACCTAAATTTCAAAGATGATGGAATTTCTGATTAAATTAGTAGTCATAAAATGGAACGTTAAGGAATCATAAAAACTATTGTATTAGCAAAATATGTATTACTTTGGAAATTAGCCATCTTGTAACATTGAGTGAAAAATATAACTCTTCACAGCATATCCTATTTTGTACAATACAGGCATAGAAAAATGATTGGAAGAAAATCTGCCAAATTCTTAAAAGCACTTCTGTGTAGGTCAGGATTATATGTTATATTCTTTTTCTGTATTGTGCACCTGTCCTTACAATGCATATAGATTCTTTACCCCCCAAAATTTTGGGCATGGTTGTGTAATGCAGGAGTCCCCAGCCAGGAGTGATTTTGATTTTGCCCCCAGAGGACATACCCAGCATCTGGAGACATTGTTGATTATCATGACTGGGGAGTAGGGTGAGTAGGGTCCAGGGATGCTGCTAAATGCTCTACAATGCACAGAACTGCCCCATAATCAAGAATTATCTGACCCAAACTGACCTTAGTGCTGAGTTTAGAAACCCTGAAATAGGGAAGAGTACTTTGAAGTCTGATGTCAGATCCTCACCCTTTAGCTTAATAACTGTTTGGCCTCAGGTGAATCCCTTGGCCTCTTGTTGACTCAGTTTCCACATCTGGAGAATGGGAACAGTACCACGTATTTCATAGGAAAGCTGTGAGGCAGAATGGATCAGTAAATGTCAAGTTCTGGGCACAGTGCTGGACACGGGCAAGTGTCAGCGAGTCCCCTTGTTATGTGACAGCACAGAGGACAGGCACGGAGTGTTTCCATGAAGTAAATGCCCAGAATAACTAAGTGATGATATTTCACTTTATTTTCTGCAGATTCTTCTTCAAACTTGAATTAATACTGAACTTAGGTAAGATATCATCAATTTGACTGTTTGTTTACATTTCTTTCCATCACAGTTAACCCAATGCTTTTCAATCAAGAATGTTGCAGGTATTCTTTCAAATTCATCATTTTAACCTCTCCACAAATAAATATACATATGGATCTATCTATCTTTTCATAACCCATGTATTTTATATTTTTAAATATCAAAATAATATTTTGTCACGTATCTAAATCTATTCATTTTCCCCTCCCTCCTCCAGAATAAAACAAGGGTGTGGAGTGGGCGAATCTCCCTCCACACCCCTGTCCTGTCCTATGTGTTGCACAGCATTCCTTCTACTTCCATTTTAAGGAAATGAAAACAATATGTTATAATCAGTAGTTAACTGCATTATTAATACAATTTATCAGCTTATCTCTTCGTGTTTTCCCCACTTTCTACTTTTGAAATCATCCCTTCATGAGTGACATTATTTAGCATCTCCATCAGTTCTTCAGAGGAGGCTGTGTGAGTGCGAACCTTTTCCCTGCACACTTGGAAGAGCATCCACTGGGTTTGAACAGCCAGGCCTGCCGTTCCTTTCTCTTGCTCTCTGCAGAAACATAATTTTATGATTTCCTAGTTTGTTGTTGCGTAGGAGCTGCCTCATGTCAGTGAGAGTATTCACACTGGTAATTATGAGGTTTTTAAAAAATCTCTGGTACATTTTCTATTTATAATTTATTCTATGTGATTGTTATTTAAATATATCTCTTGTAGACTTATTTTGTTTATTCTTCTCAGCCTGGAATACATGCTGAATGTCTGAGAGCCCCAGAAAATGTGTGATTGCTACACTTTGTCATGCCATCATCTCTTTTTTTATCGAAATTTTTGATCCTGTTTTTTTCTCTCTGTGATGTTTTCATCCTTGTCTTCATATGTGATAATTTTCTCTCCAGGTGTTTCTAGTCCAGATTTTATCTTTTCTATTGGGTCTTTTTAAAATATATGATTTATATTTTATTTCCAGGATTTGTTATTGGTTCTCTTTTATATCAAATGTATTTTGGGGGGCGCCTGGGTGGCTCAGTCAGTAAACCGACCAACTCTTGATTTCAGCTCAGGTCATGATCTCAGGGTCGTGAGGTCCAGCCCTGTGTCAGGCTCTGTGCTCAGCAGGGAGTTTGCTGGAGATTCTTTCTTTCCCTCTCCCTCTACTCCTCCCTGCTCCTTCTCTTGCTAAAATAAATAAATGAAATCTCTAAAAAATGTATTTTTAATCTTTTTTAATTGTTTATGGATGTTAGTTATTCTTTCATTTATTCATTTCTTGAATAATTTAAACATACTCTAATATTATTTCCAGACTATTTTGTCTATTCCATTTTCTGATGAAGTGTTCTCTAATTTGGCAAGATTTTTTTTTCCCTGTATCTTCAAAGTTTTTAATGTTCCTCATGTGTATCGAAATGTGCTGTGACAATTCAGGAAGAGTAAGGACTCCTTTTGTACTTATTCAGAACCAGATCTTGAATTGGTAACTTTGGATCATGTTCCTCAAAGATCCCAAAGGTTCTTGCTTGAGTCAGCTCATGGTGTGACCTGGTTCCTGGTTGTGGTGTTTTTGGTTTTCTCACCACAGTAGACATCCAATTCATTTCCAGCCATGACCCTGGACATTTACAAATTTTTAGGTCCTTCTTTATGGAGAATCTCTCTCTGCATAATTAAACCATTTTCCACTTTTCTTATATCTCTTTATAGGGCCTAGTAGGACAATTTCTCACTTTTGCTAAACTTAAACTTAAATTCAAATTTCTTCTTTACTTCCTCTTCCTCCTCCTTCTTCCCCTCCTCCTCCTCCTCCTTCTTCTTCTTCTTCTTCTCTTTCTCCCTTTCTTTCTCTCACCACTTCTTTCTCTTCCCCTTCCTTCCTTCTTTTCCAAGTGCCTTTTACTTAAAAATATTGTTAAAAAATATTTTCAGAGCTATACATTTACAGTGGGGAAGCATTCACTATCTGGTCAGAGTCTTGCAAGATATACAGAGATAACTTAATATACTCTTGAACTATCTTCCTTTTTGTAGCTAAATTTGACAAATATTTGAATGTTACATCCTGTTGCTTCCAGCTTTCCACTGTCTTGCATGATCCTGGGTCCCTGGGAGCCAGCTTCAATGTTGATGGCTTTGGCACACTGTTTAGTCCATTATGTCTGATTATTCCAGTCTTCCTGACCAGATCCCTCTTTTGGCCAATTGGTTTTAGTGTATGCCTTCACCTGGAGCTCCTCATCGCTTTCTGTTTCCATCACATGGTGCTGTGCTCAGTAGGGACTGGGCATATTTGAACATGTGATGCAAAGGACAGGTCAGAAAAAATCCTGTTGAATTAATATATCAGCATCCATTTTCTTTGGACGGACCAGAACTTATTCTCCATAGGCTGTTGGTTCACGATGGATCTCCAGCAGATCGAGCAGTGCCTGGCACAAAGCCGGGACTCAGTGAAGCTGTTCTGGGTGACTGCATGAAGTCCTAAGGCTCGTGCACTATCTCATCATTGAAAAGTTAATGTGGCATGTGTTTATCAGTCGAGGATGCAGAATCCAAAGTGCCTCCCGAATAGGATTATTGGCCCATCTATGTTATATATCACTTCCCTCCCCCTCTGCCAGCATGAGGCTGCTCTATTTCTATTTAAATGTAACTCAAAGTCCCTTGGAAATTCACGGATGATTTCAGAGCTCAACTCAAGAAGAAGAATATTCAACTGGAGACTTTAAGGTAATTTCCATGAAGCGTGTTGTTTGATAGCATGAAAACATATGGGAAGAAAGCATCTTCATCTCCTCCGTATGGTACACTGGAAATAAAAAGTTGGAGTTGCCACGAGATGAGGTCTATAATTAAAAACAATTTGGGTTGATTTAACAGTTGGTTAAGCAATACTTTCATTTCTTTTTTGCATATCATCAGAGAATAAGATGGAAGCTTCCTCTCCGATTGTCAGTTATTCTTTTTTATTATAGTCATGGCACTAAAGATTTTCTCTGTGCTTTAGTCTTCTCTGTAATTCAATGTTATTCTTAGAACATTTATTTCTGCCTTGCCAAAGTTTTCCTTTCAGGTCTTCCAGCAGGAAAATTACCTACACTTCTTCTTGAAGATTTACAACAAAGCCAAGCCTGAAAATCTCAGATGGGGTTCCTTGGGTCCAGATGTGTCACCACGGCCCGGTCTCCACTGCTTCCACAATCAAACCACCATGTGAGTCTACATTCTCAGAAATGCGGCTCTTTCTTCTTCTCCGAGTACAGCTCCGGACTTTATGGTCACTGCCTGAGGCGGATGATCAATGGGGCCCTGATGTAGCAGCTGTGCGATTTCTAAATTTGCTAAGTGTTTGTGGGGTTGAATTGTGTCCCCCTAAAATATATGTTGTTTTCCTAAGCCCTGGTACCTGTGAATATGACTTTCTTCAGAAATGGGATCTTCGCAGGTGTAATCAAGATGAAGACATTCAGATGAGCCCAAATCCCCTGTGATTGGAGAGAGACACAGACAGAGGTGTTCAGAGCCATGGAAGGTGAGGCAGAGAATGGGGGGATGTGTCCATAGGCCAGGAATGCCTCAACGGCAGCCCTGAGAAGCTGAAAGGAGAGCATGGAGCAGATTCTCCCCAGAGCCTTCAGACGTAGCACAGCGCTACTGACATTTCGATGTTGGACTTCTGGAGCCCAAACTGTGAGATAATAAATTCCCACTGTTTAAAGCCACCCACTTTGGGGTGCTTTGTATGGTGGCCCTAAAGATAATGCAGGGCCAGGCCAATTTTTCAGGGAGGACAGAGTAACGGTCCAGCCACCCCCAAAAGAAACAAAACCTGAAACTGCACAGATTGAGACCTGGGTTCTTCCAGTGCAGTGTGTGCTGGTGTGTATGGGGCCTGACGCGGCCACCGCGCACAGGCGTGCATCCTCCCTGCCTCGGCCCAGCAATGCCAGGCATCGAGCTGGGCCCCTTCACTCACGCCTCGGCCAGAATGTTTGAGATGCACACACAAGTCCAGCCATTGTCCACGGCAACTTTGTAGCCGAACCAGCCCCTGGTGACATGTGGACGCATTTCTGTTCATTTCCATCAAGCACATACACCTGCCAATAGGTTCTGGGTTGTTTTTTGTTTTTGTTTTTGTTTTTTAATATATTTTGTTTATTTATTTGACAGAGAGATAGCACAAGCAGGCAGAGCACAGGCAGAGGGACAGGGAGCCCGATGTGGGACTCGATTCCAGAACCCCAGGATCATGACCTGAGCTGAAGGCAGACACTTAACTGACTAAGCCACACAGGAGCCCCAGGTGCTGGGTTTTGCTGCTTGCTTGTTTCCACTCCAAATGGGAAAATGCCTACATCTTTCCTCATTAGAAATACAATAGCAACCTAGTCACTATCCTATGATGTTTAAGTTAACAACAGCATGAAGGAGAATGTTTGCCATGTGAGCACGTCTGCTTTCTCTCTTCATCCCCCACTCCGCCCAGTTCCTGAAGCTGAGTGCATGTCTCGTTCCCGTCCTCTCTTCCAAGCCCTATTTACCGTGGCTTTCCTCTTTGCCCTCTGCTTTATCCCTAGTTTTCCTTCCTTATTTTTTGTATTTCAAACTATTTACAAACTGTAGTTGCGAATTGTGAAATATTTGCCAAGTAGTGGCAAAATATTTGCAGACTTGTACTAACTACTCTTTAAGGAGCGTAGGAACACATGCATTTGAAGATTCCATGTGAAATTTAAAAATTTTCAATTTGTCCACTGGATTACATAACGGCTGGTGATATATTACACATGTATGGTATCTTATTGCTCATGTCACGCTTGACATCTGGCACTATGTGAATTCCCATCAAAAATTAGATTACATTTCTAGTAACACTTTAGCAAAACACACTCTTTCTGTTGACATAAATAGCATTCTTCTTACAGACTGACACCTAACCCGGCGGTGGGCTCCGTGGCCGCAGAGGGTTAACATCACAGCGTTCAACTGAGACCCCTCCCAGATAATAAAACAAACCATTAGGTTGAGAAAAGAATGTCAGTATGATATAGAGAGTCTCCATAGAATCAATGATTCTGTAGATTATGAAAAGTATAAAGAAACTTTTCCAGGTGCAGTCCTTTCCTTCAAGTGTCAATTTGTCGATTAGACACAGTAAAGGGGTCACTTTCTTTGACGGTGCTCGGCCCCTGAGCAGAGAATCCTATTTCTGCTGTTTAGGGCGAGGAAAGCCTGCAGCTGTGGACCCCACAACATGAGGGTTTAGCCATGAAGTCTTACACACGCAGGGCACGGCCCTGGTCATATTTCCTTCAACCGAGTGGGGCTGTCCGCGTGAGGAGTTTGTGACCCTGCCATAGTAAAGCAGAGGTCAGAATGTAACCAGATGACCTACACATGCAATTTTCCAATATTTTTTGTCTTCTCTCCTTTTTAGCATGCACTCAGAGGCGTACGGGAGAGAGCTAATGTGAAGAAGCAGGTAAAGATGTTCTTATTATTTGCTTTCCTTATAAACCAAGTTACAAGATTAATTACAGGTTTTATGGGCTTGCCATCAGTATTACCTGTGAGAATAACTATTCCTGGTTCTTTCCACAGTCCCCCCTGGCCCAGTCCCCCAGTCCCTCGACCCCGGATGCTGGTCACAGTGATTTACTCCCATTCTCTCTCTAGCAGGCACCCTCGCCCCCTCCTTCCACATAGAGAGACATTTCTTGAACATTCTTTTTTCTCAATAGTACAGTTAGTTTGAGAATCGGTTAGAAGTGTGAGTGTCTTTGCTCAAGTCTTACTCCCGTCCCACAAATCCACCACTATTTGTTTGCTCCTTTCTGACTATAATACCTGGATAAAGGCTTTCTTCATTTTCTTAAGTGCTCTGAGGACTTGTGCACGTTCAAGACCTGAACTCTTCACATGTGCTCAGCGGCCACCTCCGAGGAGAGGGCACGAGCAGGGGCTCATGCACTTCATGAGGCCAAGGACCTTCTCTCTGGGAACCGCAGATGCAGTGCTGACTCTCCTTTCTGTCCACGGGGAAAGCCACCCACCAGCAGCCTTGTGAATGGGAGCTGCTACGAGGAGGCCCGTGCTGACTCATTGCTGGGGTGGGTGCATTTTACGGCCCAGATGCTCTCCTTCCGCCATCTTGTAGGGTCATTTCTCTTGAGAGACTTGTCTTTGGGAAGCACTGAGAAGGCCTTGGAATGGCACACCAGATTCCCAGCTGGCCTGCAAGGATCAAGGCTGAGGATGGACCTTCTGGAAGATTCTCACTGTAGACAGCCTGAGGTCTCCATGCAGCAGGGAGGCAGGGTATGGGGTCTGCCGAGGTGGGACAGAACTCAAGGACATAGGGTCACACATGGAGGCACAGCAAAGGAGTTTTTGGAACTCGTTCAACAGCTTTATTCCAGTAAGTGTTCGGCCAGATATCCTCACCCCTTCTGGTGGGGCAGTTTGGCATGAAGTGTTTGGGTTCTCACCTGGGTTCTGAGTGACTCATGTAGGTCCCTGACCTCTCCACCCTCCCGTACGCTCCCCACTCACTGCTCCCAGCCACTGTGATCATCTTTCTTTAAAAACTGAAAAAGGAGACATGTTTTGACAACCACCTTTAGAAATTATTCCAAAAGCGTCTTCCGCCCCATTTAAGGATGTGTAAACTTCCTTCTGTGTGTGAGGCTCACCAAAGATATGGAGCAGACCCAATCACAAGTATTTCCTATAATCATCATTGGAAGGGGCAGAGCCCATCACCTAGTGTTGAAAATCCTGCTTTTCCATCATGTCATCAAGTAGATTTCAATTATATACACCCACTGACAAAACTTTCAATTCTGTATGTGCATCATCCCGTCAAACAAACACCTTGCAAAGATGCCCTGCTGGTCTGAAAGCACCCCCAGAAAGGAGTGCCCCTGCGTGTCAGCCCGGCCCCCTTCCGGGCACTGACTGCAGCGTGGGCCTGTCCTGATGGGAAGCAGATCCTGGAACCACATGCGGCTCTCTGCTGAGTGCAGGTTCCAGCACTGAATTATTTATGGGCGGGTAGACTTCCAACCTCCAAGTAAGCACTTATATGCATCTCCCTTCCAGGGCACACAGTGCTGTCTGGTGGCACCTGCCGAGTGCCCCGGAACCTGGCTTCGCTGTTTTGCATGGGGCCCTGCAAATCCCCACTCTCTCTCAGACCTCATTAGGGCCGTCCCCTTGTGCACTTGACCGTTTAACCGCTAATGCACTGTCAGGAGCCATGCATCTCCGTCCTCCTGGGCGCAGAAGGCCGGGCTGTGTGTGCCTGCGGCGCGGGCTGCCAGCCCTGCAGGGGAGGATGCCCCCTGGCCACCCTCCAGGGAAGGATGCCCCGTCGCCATCCACCCTGCTGGGCGCTGCAGGGACGCGGCGGGGAGCGCGCCCACTCCTCCTGGACGCGCTGGCTCATGGCTGTGAGGCTAAGGCCGTGGCTTACACTGTCACAACGCACACCGAGGAGCTCCTCCTTCCCACAGGGCTGCATTCACCGAGAAGCCGGCTCCGGGCCGTGATAAAGGCCTATTGAGTGTGGGGTCGGAAGCGGCGCCGGAGGCGGGGGCCGTGGAGCGCGCGCGCCCCCTACAGGCCGCGCCCGCACCCTCGGCACGCGGGCTGCTTCCCTGCCTGCCTGCCTCCCAGCTAGGCTGTCCTGCGCTTCACCAGGACGCAGGACCGAGCTTTCCAGGGCCTTCCTCTGGAGGCCCGACCGTCTCAGGGATACCAACAGGGGAAGCATTTCTGGGTCTTGATGCTGGGCGGTGAACCCGTCCCGGTCCCGCCTGGGGGTGGGGGTGGCTTGTGCATGGTGCTGTCTGGGTCCTCCTGGGGAGCGGACCGAGGAGGGGTCTGCTCCCACTGACCCTGCAGGATGCGGACCCCTTTCAGCACCCGGCTGCGGCTGTCACTTTGTCAACAGTGCAGAGGAAAGGGCGTTTGCAGAGTGGAGGAGGCATCCGCAGGACAGAGTTGGACTCACGTGTTGTCCTGTCCCAGAGCTGACCTTTGCGGAGTGGCAGGTGGGCTCAGAACCTGCTGGTCCGGACAAGGAGGGGGAGGCGGATTCGGAAAGGATGTTAAAGAATTATATATCCCATATTAATACATATCTAACTTAGATATATATTTATTTATTCAAGTATAATTAACATACAGTATTATCTTCGTTTCGGGTGTACAATATAGTGATTCAACACTTCATGTGTTTCTCCCTGCTCATCAAGGTAAGTAAGCTCCTTCATCTATTTTCCCCGCTCCCTCCCCGCCACCCCCAATCTGGCAACCACCAGTTTTTTCTCTGTACTTTAGAGGCTGGTTTTGTTTGTGTTTGTCTTTTTTTTTATTTTGTTCATTAGTTTTGTTTTTTAATTCCACATACGAGTGAAGTCCTACCATATTTTTCTTTGTCTGATGGACTTATTTCCCTCAGCATTATATGCTCTAGGGCCCTCCATGTTGTTGCAAATGACAGAACGTCATTTAATATATACTTTATATATTTATATCTATGATATTTGTATATTTATATATCACATTAAATACATAAAATATCTCTATCCTCTCTGTCCCAGCTCCTGAGCCCCAATCCAAAGCTGCTGTGCTGTGAGCCCGAGCGTCAGTACTGAGCAAGGTGGGTGGGTATGCAGGACATGAGGAGGCTCCTTTTGTCTTCACGGGCCTCACTTCAGCAAAGAAGAGCCTTTTCAAGCCAGGGCCCAATACAGAGACAAACGCTGACTTCATATTCCATTTGTTGGGTCTCCTTTTGGACAGAAAAAGGAAGTTGCCGTGTGCTTTGGCCTCCTCCCCACCCTGAGCCTTCAGGATGCACTGGCCTGGGGCCCGTCCTCAGTCCGCGTCGCTGGCTGCCAAGCCCAGTGAAGGCACAGGTTCCAGTCGGGGCACCAGCGGGACACCTGCAGCCAGTCTTCACCTGCCCACCGAGGGAGAAATGTGCCGTCCTACTGGATGCTTTTCCAAGAAGGGTTTGGCCCTCTGCCAGCCTGCCCTGCACTTTGGATAGTATTTATGTTTTGGTGTGTGTAGCGAGGGGCTCCCCTTCCAGGGATGGCAGAAATACAGAAGGAGACCGTGACTTTGGATTCCAGCTAGAGGGATGTGGATGGTCCTGGAGCCCCGTGGTCACCTCGCTCTGCTGGCAGACAGCCACCTAACCCTCTATTATACCCTTAGGGCTACTTCTAGCAACTTCCAACCTGTTGAAAGAAGTATTTGGTGGAGTTTCACAGTATGCCTTCAATCATGGCTGTGTTTTGACTGCATTTTAAATACACAATTCAAATAAATAACTCCTTAGCATAACTCTTGCATCTAGTGAGTGCTAAGTACCTGAAATTCTGCTAAGGGCCCTGAGCAATAAATTTTCTTATAGAATGATTATAAGGAGTTACTCTGATCTTTAAAACAATTACTTAAAATAATAAAAATAACACGGATTTGTCATAGAGAAAACAAACCTAGAGAATTATATAAAGCAAAAGATCAGCATTATCCTTTGAACCTTCCCATCCTGTTGCTCAGAGAATAACAAGGATAATGCTTTGTTTATATTATCTGAATTGGAAATGTTGATGGAGATTCCAGAAGCCCCATTGAAACTCCACTTAGAACAATGCCAGCCCTCAAAGGATGGTTCTCTATCCAAGCTGCAAAAAGCTTCTAGGAAAACATAAGGACAATTTCCTTGCACAGTGTACTTCTAACATCGGACACAACACCAGCGCAATGTACGTATCTTTCAAATCCATGATTAGGAAGAAATAGAAATACGTTGTCCATATTACACTGGATCATAGACAAATCTCTCACCCAAAGCCTGATTTGTCCTCCCAGATTTTTCTTGACATGGAAAAACTGGAAATTATTTACATTTAAAGCACCGATAAATTTGTACAAGTATACATGACATTAAAGATCTACATAAGAACATCTTGTAAAACGGTATAAAACACAATATATAAAACACAGTTTAAAGTAAAAATACATTTTATACAAATAAATTATGTCCCTGAAGATCGAATGTATTGAAAATGCAAAGAACGCCTAAATAAACTGTTTTATGGAAGCTGCAGGAGGGTTTTAAGAAGGTTTCCTAGTAGGCAAGGAATCCTATTTTGCAGAGCTATAAAAGTTGCTTTCTTTTTTTCATTCAGAAAAGTTCTAAAAAATATTTCCAGATTCTTGAACCTGCTGAGAGTCTGCAAAAATCCAAACAAACATTAAATTGCCCTTTGCCATACATCTACTTTTAAGAGTTTATGATAAAACTTACTCAAGAGACAAATAATGCCTACGCTATGATTTACGTAGATAAATAAATAACTTAAAATAAAAACAACAAGACATATTTTAAGGAGAATTGGGGTAGTTCTGACTCCAGTAGCTATTGCCTAAAATAACCCTTGCCATACTTCACACGTTAAAATGTTCTACATTATTTTAGGAAAGAAAAACAGCCCATATAACCCTTTTTACTTGAACACCAACGACTGAGAGAGGGCATCTGAGTAAGGCATCAGGAGAGATATGACAAGAGAGATCATGAAGATCCAGTGGCCAAAAGAAGGTAGGACCCAACGCAGGATTCCGGTTAAGAAAATATCTTCATTTATTTTGGGGATTTTTCTTAAAAAAGTATCTCAAAATATGTTATAAGGATTTTAAGATGAATTGCTGTCATATTTAGAGAGTTCAAAGCAAGAACATATTGATCTCTTCATTTTGCAGCTGGGAACACTGAAGCAGCATGAAACAGTTCTGTTCCTCAAAGGATGTTGTGACGAGGAGCGGAAGGCAGCCACAGAGGGGGAGAACACATCTGAGATACACATATTTGATGAGGTCTCACATAGAACTCCTTCACTTCACGAAGACAAAGACAAAGAACCTCATTCAAGATGGATAAGAAACTTAAATAATCACGGCTGACAAGAGGCCTAACAAACGGGTCTGAAACATATGAAAAGGTACAATCTCATTAGTCATAAAGGAAAAGCAGATCAGAATTATAATGACATACCACTACACATACCATGTTTAACATAGACGACAAATAAACAAGGGTTTGTGAACGCGTCGAGTGACTAGAACCCTCATATATTGCCTTTGGAAGTGTGAATTGGCACCCATTTGGAAACTGATGGTGTCTACTCATTCTGATACAGACAACTAATCCAAGTGATCACAAGTCAGAAGGACAGCCAAGGGGTGGGGCTGCATGTAGGATTACAGGGGTGCTAGAGAGTGAAGACGTGGCATTCCAAATCTTCAACTGCAGGGCAGTTACATGAAGGTGTGACCTTGGTATAAACACACCGAGCTGACATGTCCTGTGTGCTCCATTCTGGATACACAGAGACATCTGGGATCCTTAAGTGATTCCACCAACCCTACAGGCCAGCATCCCACTAGACATGGCTGCTCGGTCTCTAGGTAGGTTGCTGATGTTCTGTTCAGCCCTAGTTTCTATGGTAGAGACAAAGACCTCTGGAAACTCTTCATCAGGATAGCACTGGGAGAATCTTCAGTAATCTTAAGATTTGAGAATGTGGTTGTTCTTACAAAGCCCTAACTGGGGGCTAATGTGGACACAGTCCTGAAAACTCTCCCTCCCCAGTGCTGAAAACAGCATGGCTAGAAGCAGACTCCAGAACTCACAGGCGTTATTGAAACCAAATTCTTTGTAAACAAAAATATTCTAAATCTCATTCTCTTTGTGCCTGGGGACAATAGAGTTGAGTAGAAGCGCCAAGGATTACCTGGTGGGAGCTCCCATGCCTTAATGTTTCTGTAACTTCGGCAAGCCCTCTGCCTCTTCATGCATCGAAAGTCAGGGACGTGGACACATTGGTCCATAGTTGAGCTTTGAATTTCATGGATGCAACATACCGACCAGAGGATGGCACAAGGGCAAAGCGAAGACAGCCAGGCTTCCACCTTTCTGATAATGAATTCCTAGATACATGGTAAGTAATGACAACTAGAACTATTGATAGCCAATAAACAAAAGTAAATCTATTCCTTTCCAACAATGATTTTGGTGTTTGGGGTGTATTATTTTGTTTTTTTGCTCTTATTGTTTTTCTCCAAGTAGAGCGTTTGCTCCATAAGGAGAAAGGTGTTATCTGTCTTGCTTATTTATGACCATATCAATACCACCTCACAGTGCTAGATACATAGTACATCCTCAATAAATACCTATTGAGTGAATGGAATGATGAATCACCATGGCATGCTGTTTCTCCCTGCTGAATGGAAAGATCCCAAATTTTTATGTGGTTAGCAAAAGATATATACATCACAACCATGATTAAGACAGAGCTTGTTTGCCTCTGCTTACGGATATATTCCTTTGGCCTAAAATAGTTTTAGTATGCCTTGACTGCTTCCAGAAGTATGTTTTTTTTCCCTTGACTCACCTGGAAATAGGGATTTCTCTTAAACAAGGATGGAGGAGAATGTTTGGCCCCAGAGTTTACATTTTCTCATGCTTACTCCAGTGGGAAGCACCCCACCTACATTAGAATAAACACAGAGAAGACATGAACTTGGCCAGGGGCAAGAAAGTCCAACTGAACTGTTCAGTGACTACAGAAGAGTATCACACAGACGAGTTCATTCTTTTTTGTCTTTTCCTAAATTACCCTAACCCCTATGAACTCACAGCACATTTTGGGATTCCAAACTAACACCAATGGGTACTTACTTAGATTATGTCCAACGGGGCCTTGCAGGCTCATGGTCTTTTTATTTAAATAGTGATTTCAATTTTTTTTATTGACTTAACATGTTTTTGGAAGTATTCAGTGAACTGTTTCACTAATATGTCCAGAGACCTTAGTCTGTGCCAGGCATTTTGCTAAAGATTTTCATATTTTTTCTCTCATTAAGCTTTCTGAATAGAGTGATGGGAAAGAGATGATGTTATTAGTCTCTGGTCACTGTACATGTTAGGGTAAGATTTAAGTATAAGTAATAGAAAAAAAAAAAAGATGAAAACTTAATTAAAGTAGCTAAAACAAAGTGGAATGTTCTCCTTCCTGTGTGAGAATGTTGTAGGTGGTTAGTTCAAGGCTGGTGAGGTCCTCCATGGCTTTATCTTGAGGGTCCAAGATGGCTGCTGAATTCCATCCATGAGACCCTCTTTGCATCCAGGAGGAAGAAGAGAGTGGGTGGAGTGTAGGGGAAGGAAGGGAATAAGGAAATATTATTTTTCTCAAGACACTATTAAAATTGCATCCATAACTTCCGAATAGTCCATTGGTCAGAATTTAGCCACATGGCCATGTCTATTTGTGATGGTTGCTGAGAAATGTAGTCTTTGTGATGGGGAGCCATGAGCCTCGTTAAAAATCAGAGGGTAAAATTACTAAGGGAAAAGGGGAAAATGGATATTGGCAGGTAGTTAGAAGTCTCTGCCACAACGTATGCGATCATTTTGCAATATAACCTGATCATTGAAGTCAAACAACTGAAGACTGTATCCCTATAGATTCTTATATTGACTTCCTCATGTGATCACATTTCTAGTAATTCAATGTAAGAACAGGCTGTAGTTCCTAGTTTACTACTTGGAATTTCATCAACAGAAACTTTTCCTATTCTGAGGGTTTTTCTAAAGTGCAAAAATTGCACAGAAAGATTAGTTTGTAAGCATACTTCTGATTTATGGGAACTGGATCAGCAGTAAAACCAAGCTAAGCAAAAACAATAATAAGAAAAAGAAGAAAGAAAAAAAAAAACACGTCATTTTAACAAGTTTGGAAAGCCCTCCACTCCATTTGTTAGAGAAGAAACTGGCTTACCGTGCCCCTTTGCGGAGTGACCGGAAGGGAGGCCATTTCTGCTTATAGAGAAATATTCCCTTTTCCCTTTACTCTCTGTGTTCACCACTACTTCTCATTTATCAGTTTGAAAGTCACCCAGGAGTGTGGCAAAGACACCCAGTAATGTTCCTGGCCCATCGGTCAAAGTAACATCATTTTAATTCATGTTTTCAACTATATGGAACAAAATCTACTCTAGACCTATTCACAAAGCTCTGCCAGCAAGTTCCCTAGCAGAACAGCAAACCTCAACAAGTAAGAAAGTATTTTCTTTCCTGCCCCATGGGGGGGTCTTCTAGGAGAAGGGGAATCATTTGGGGTTGAAGCTAGGGTGGTCATAACACTCTCATCAACGAGAAATTATTCTAATATTTAGGTGCTTTTTTATTTTTTTTTATTTTTATTTTTTTTAAAGATTTTATTTATTTGACAGAGAGAGCACAAGCAGAGGGAGAGAGAGGGAGAAGCAGGCTCCCTGCTGAGCAAGGAGCCCGATGTGGGACTCGATCCCAGGACCCTGGGATCGTGACCTGGGCCGAAGGCAGCCGCTTAACCGACTGAGCCACCCAGGTGTCCCTATTTAGGTGCTTTTTTAAACGATTCTTTTTAATTTTTAATTCTGATTGTTTCATTCAGTTGATAATTGTCCTAACAAAAGTGGAAAAAATAATACAGATAAGCATTTAGAAGATCCAAGTTTCCATGGGAGCCTTACTCTGCAGCATTAAGACACTCCCTTTCAGTAGACCCAGCATCAGTACCTGGGACACAAAGCACCAAAAAACCAAAATAGAACATTTGAAAAAACATGTAAGGTTGGGATTTCTGGAACTTTAATAGCTTTCCACTTAAATTTTTGGCTATCATGCACTTTAGCTAAGAGAAAAAAAAATAATGAGTTTTACAACATTCAACTTGCTTTATAACATATTACATAATGGCGTAAGGTCCATAAAGAAAGTTGTGTGCAGTGCTATAAAACTTATTAGGTCACCAATATTTCTAGTTTCATATTAAGAAATTAGAAATAATGGTTCAGATTAGAGTTACCAGAATTATTAAAAATCCTTTGAATTGAATCAGTCATTCCCAAGAATATACTAATGAATTTGTAGCCTTAAAAAAGAAAAAAAAAAGTTTCATTTATAAATTTACCTGAGGTGAAAGAAGTCATGTTAACATTTTAAGTTTTATGTGGACTTTCCGTAGGCTAAAGTGCTCTCTCCGCTTCACCTCCTGCTCTATATAGCTCACCTTAATTTCCATTTTGTAGGCCCCAATGTGAGAATGATTTTTAAAAATCAGACATTTAGTCTGAATATAGTAATGAATAACTATCCTCCTTCAAATGTTATTTTAAGTTTAATGTTTAAATTACATGAAGTAGTTTCAGTTCCAACGTATTCTTCAAGTGCTCTTTGTCCTCCGCCCCTTCTCGTTTCTCCTCCTTCCTTGTCTGGATAACATCTCTCACTTCTGGGTCACAGGAACGGCCTCTGTAGATGGTGGAGCCACGGAACCCTGATCCCGTGGTGCCTGCTCGCGCTGACACGTCGTGGCCCAGTACCTCCAACTAGAGCGCGAGCTTCTTAAGGTTTGGAACTATGCAACATGGGATAGAACTTAGACAGAACGGGGGCTCAAAATGATTCCTTCCGAACATGAGCAGGAGAAGAAGAAGGGAAGATAAAAGACTAATGTCATAGTTTATGCTGAATGCTGCTTCGGCAGCTTGTCGGTACCTCTTTCTCTTTGAAAGCCCGTGTTACAACAGGCAAAGGGCTGGTTCTTGACGCAGGATACAATTTACTTGTCCTGCTCTCCAAGATAAAAAGGTGTTCGGACTGCACAGAGTGAATCTCCCTGCTTTTCGGGGCAGAGCGACAAAACACAGAGAACATTAACCTGTTTATTCGTCTCATGTCTCTTGGGGAGATAACACTCCTTTATCCCTATATACTCCTTATCCATTGATCCCATCCATCCACCCACCATCCAACCATCTAACCCACCATCCACCCAATTCTCCCTCCAATCACCCATCCAACTAGCCCACCAGCCAGCCAGCTTGCCTCTACTGACCCCAAGGACTGCTGCACCAAGGACGGTAATGCCACAGGTGTAGCTGATAATCTCTCCGGCCTCTGGGAGCTCACCAAGGGTATACGGGCAATATAGACAATGATGGGGAGGCAACGTTTAGAATACATAACTGAGTTAGATTCCGTGGGAGTGGGATCTCCATCAAAGATTCTGGGGCAGTCGGATCCACTTAACCTCCTTTGGGAACTATTGAGTTACAGATCTGTGCTTAATAACTTTCCATTCATGACCAATTTACAACAAACAGGGGGGATGCATGTATTCCTTTACACCACATCTACGTCATGTTGATCTGCAAGATGTACCTTAATTTTATGTACTATTAAGAGAAAAATACCAACATGGACAATCTTATAGGAGACCTGTCTAGAGTGGGGGGATCAAAGTCATGGCCTCAATGTGAGGATTAACAAAAATAGGACCAGAACCCAAAGAGGAACAGGGAGGAAACTTGTAGATCTCAACTCTGGCCAAGGGCAGAAAAAGAATCCCCAAATCTTCTCTAAGAATTTGCATCTCATGCTGATATACATATGCATTCTTAGTTGGAATTCACACTGCCAGCAAAGTCCAAAGATCCTTGGGCAGAGAATTCATCTTAATGTGGTTTAAAGCTGATGGGGTTCCCAGATTAGGAAAATTAGCAAATGCAAATCCTCTTCAGGAGACTCCAATCTCCATCCAGGCCTGTAGTGATTACACGACAACATTAATAGAAAGTTGTATGTAGGGGTGCCTGGGTGGCTCAGCCGTTAAGCGTCTGCCTTCGGCTCAGGTCATGGTCCCAGGGTCCTGGGATCGAGCCCTGCATCGGGCTCCTGCTCGGCAGGAAGCCTGCTTCTCCCTCTCCCACTCCCCCTGCTTGTGTTCCCTCTCTTGCTGTGTCTCTGTCAAATAAATAAAATCTTTAAAAAAAAAAAAAAAAAAAAAAAAGTTGTATGTACCCCAATGTTTATAACAGCAATGTCCACAATAGCCAAACTGTGGAAAGAGCAGAGATGCCCTTCAACAGGCGAATGGATAAAGAAGATGTGGTCCATATATACAATGGAATATTACTCAGCCATCAGAAAGGATGAATACCCAACTTTTACATCAACATGGATGGGACTGGAGGAGATTATGCTAAGTGAAATAAGTCAAGCAGAGAAAGTCAATTATCATATGGTTTCACTTATTTGTGGAACATAAGGAATAGCATGGAGGACATTAGGAGAAAGAAGGGAAAAATGAAGGGGGGAATCAGAGGGAGAGACGAACCATGAGAGACTATGGATTCTGAGAAACAAATTGAGGGTTTTAGAGGAGAGGGGGTGGGGGGATGGGTCAGCCCAGTGATGGGTATTAAGGGGGGCACATACTGCATGGAGCACTGGGTGTTATACGAAAACAATGAATCATGGATCACTACATCAAAAACTAATGACGGGGCGCCTGGGTGGCTCAGTTGGTTAAGCGACTGCCTTCGGCTCAGGTCATGGTCCTGGAGTCCCGGGATCGAGTCCCGCATCGGGCTCCCTGCTCGGCAGGGAGTCTGCTTCTCCCTCTGACCCTCCTCCCTCTCATGCTCTCTGTCTCTCATTCTCTCTCTCAAATAAATAAATAAAATCTTTAAATAAAAAAAAAAAAAAAAAAAAACTAATGACGTATTGTATGGTGACTAACATAATAAAATAAAATTAAAAAAAAAAGAAAGTTGTATGTCAGTTTCAGACAAGATAAAATGCACCCAGAAATAATCACTTTAGAATCCTTCTTTGTAGGTATACAGACATCTGAATTGTGGGTGTGCATTCAAAATGTTCTGTTTGCTACAGCGGGTTCTAAGATTCAGATGGACTGGATTATTTACATGTAAGGCTATGATGTAAATACGTGGCAAAATTTGGGTAAAATTGTTTTTGAGAGGTTTATTAACCATATATCTAGTAAGCAATATTTTATGGTTCTCTTCTCACTGAGATGCACGTTCTCCTCCAAGTCATCATTCATATATGTGCAAGAGTTTGCACAGATGACTGCTTAGGTGCACACATTTCTGTGGCTGGTAGATACATGTAGAACATCATCTTACAAGGGCTGGGATCCTTTCACTTCATGATTGCCAAAGAGGAGAATTTTAAAGAATAAAAAAGAGTAGGGGCACTTGGTTGGCTCAGTCAGTTAAGCATCTGCCTTCAGCTCAGGTCATGAACCCAGGACTTTGGGATTGAGCTTCACGGAGGCTCCCTGCTCATTGGGGAGTCTGCTTCTCCCTCTCCCGCTGCTTCTCCTCCCACTTGTGCTCTCTCTCTCTCTCAAATAAATAAAGTCTTTAAAAAAAGTATATGAGGATTGATGTTATATTGTCTTTATTTATGAGAATGGGTCTCTTCATTGGCATATGGGTTTTAGTTTTTTTACCAAAGTTTGAAATGGGTATTAATAAGCCATTTTATTTCTTTGATAGACTTATTAGAAAGTTTCACTTTTGCAAGGCTCTTTCAGGGGTAAAGTCTAAGTGACATGGACAGCCATTTTCAAGAGTGAAATTAACTTGGAGAAGCAAAAGAAGCAAGATTCAGAGTTAGATGTGTAACTTGGCACCACAGAAGGTTTTGAGTGGCTGATGTGCACAGTTACCTTTGCAGAAATTCCTGCCATTTAACCTTGAGCTCAGAGTCACGTGACCAGAGTGTCAAGAGGAGTGTCTCCACATTCAGGAACAGAGGGGGAAGTGCCTTCTTTGGGCCTCAGTTTCACATCAACATGGCATTCATTCAGTAGATATTTATTGTCCTAGTGTCTATTCTCAGTGCACATGGAAATAATGTGGGATCAAGGCTTCTCTCATGGATGCCACATTCTGGAAGTTCCAGTAGTGAGCACGTTATTCTTGCAAGAATTTTGTGTACCCACCACACAGGACTTACAGCGCTCCTTGGTAATGAGGAATCACTAATATTATTATGAGAAAAATCAATCACAGAATTCTCAACCTTTGAGTTGATAACCTTTGAGTTGAAATATTTGTGAAACTAGGACATTTCAGAGAGGTAGCAATGAGATGCTTGGAAGAAACGTTTCATGATACCAGGGAACGGAAACGCTCCCTACTGGAGTATTAAAATATAAGGGTAGGATGTGTTTATATAATTTTTTACTTAAATTGTCCACGAAAATATATGGACTTTACCAGCTGGATCATCTTTGTGCTACATTTTCGTCTACTCTTATTTTTCTCCTACGATCTTTGTTGAATGTCTACCTTGGTACAGGAGAGTGCTGAGCAAGGCGTATGTCCTGTTCAGGACCATGTTGCCCAGAAGCCCACGGACAAGCAAAGAGACAGACATGTAATTAAATATTTAAAATACCCTGTGACAAATTTTATCATTGAAATATGAGAAAGGCATGGGAGCTGGCGATTGGGGGTGAATGGTTGTGTCTGCCTGGGGTCAAGGACAAGGTGAAGTCTGGTAGAAAAGAAAGACTAGAGACAAAAGATTAGAATGTGAACCATATCTTAAAAGAAGGAGGAAGGAGCCCCGCTGAATTGAATTTGCTTGCTTCTACTTGCATTAGCGTTACCCGCCCTGGGACCTGCAAGGACAGACCCTGCAATGGGAGAGCGGTCACAGGAAACACACAAATACAAGTCACTCTCATGTTCCTGTGACTACTTATCGATTCCAAAAGCTTCAAATATATCTGTCCATCCTTAGTCACAAGGGATTGAAGACATGTCTCTGTGGTCGTGTCTGAACAGAACCCAGAGCTGAGGAACTGCTGCAGGTCAGGGAGAATCCAGCCCTGGCCTTGGTTACTTGGTAACTTAACATTAAGTTAACTTACTAAGTTACTTGTAACTTAACATTACTTGGTTCCTCTACTCTAGCGCTCATTCTCGGAGCGCCCATTATAGAGGACTTATACATTCTAGCTCTTGCAAAAATGGTGCAAGCTTCCTTGGTTATCATGGTCAGCCCACTAAAGCCACATGAATGGACACATCCTTGCAAACTCTGTTTCCTGCACCCCATACCCTTTAAGGATCTAAGATTCCGAAAACCTCTTTGCCTTTAAGACTTTGCCCTAGACCGAAAATCCTCCTGCAGCTTGCCTCATGTTTATTTTTATGGACTTACTTAAGTTGCATTCTTGAAGACCCAAATTAAGGTGTTTTTTTCTTTCAAATAAAACAAATTGAAGTTAAAACTAACCACATGTCTCAGTTAAGTCAGGCTGTCTTGCGATTCTTGAAAAATAAAAGTAAGTGAGTAAGTGCTTTTCAAAGTGATATTTTAACCTCCTGCCAACACTTTTGTAGTAAAATATGATTTTTTATTATTATTCAAATGTGAGTTTGGGGACATGATTGAGGTTTTCCTATAATCCGTAAAAATGAGGAAACAACTTAAAAATGTTTGGGCAACCTCCAAATAGAGTGGAAAAAAAGTTTTTAAAGGTGAGTGAGTTAATGTAGCACATGTTATAATAAAAACCCAACAAAAAGTAGCCCTTATAGTCCAATATTCTGGCACACAAACTCAGCCATTCTTCAGGGAGACTTTACTACCTTATTTCTAATAGAGAGCCCTAATTATAACACAAACAACACGAGAGAACGTTGGGAAGGTATGAATAATTATCTAGTGCCATAGTCATAAGTGGGTGGAACTGAGTCTATACGCCATCATGGGTTTTTTCCACCCCTTAAAAATTCTTTCGATTTACAATGTGTGACATTGAAAAAAAAAAATTGTCACCAAATGTAAAAGGTGAGGTAGCAAAAAGCAAAACTTCCAACTGCATTGAAAGCAGCCCTTTTTCTCAAAGTTGATAGTGTCTTGCTTTTATGGCAACTTTCATTTATGCATCCCAGTTTTAGCTGTCCTCCGGTTTTCCACGCCACCAGGCAAAATGTAAGATATGTTTACATATATCCTTGGGAACCCTTGGTTCTTCTGACTGAGTTTAAAATTTGGTTAGTTTCATCAAAAGTGACTAAATCACCATCACTGTAGCCTAATATTTTCTGACTTTGCTGTTAAGCTGTTGGCTCAAAGTTTATGGCCCCAAATACGTTTTGTCATCCGCTAATGATATAACTGACCACCAAGATAAAAAGCATTTGGAAATAGATTCACGTGAAGTCTCATGACGTCGTCATCTGTGGCCCCCACCGGCCAGAGCTGAGCAGCTGGGAGGACAGCAGAAAATAGTCCCTGCTGAGCATCAGCTGGTACCAAGGACACTCAGGCTGCCTGCCATGTTTGTGGGGCCCTAACTCCCACAGCCAGTGAAACTCTGCATAGAGCTTATTCTTGTGCGATGGGCTTCATTCTGTTGTGGGGGAAAGCTGATCAAGCCAGGGACGTGCAATATTAAACTGATCAATCTAGGTGCTTTGAGGAACACAGAAAAATTAGCCCTGTTTTCAAATTCCAAATATACTTCGAGACTTCATCATGCCTCGTCACCTGCCATGAACATGAGGTCATTGCAGAAAAAGGTAGGCCGGAAGACATGTAGGACACAGAGTGATGGGTATCTCAGGGGCGCCTGGTTCTCATGAACAGACGGCATGAAATTGCCATCCTTCCTCCTAAAGGCACCCAACCGAAGGTGCAGGAGAAGCCCCCAGGCAGAAGTGAGAC
Source organism: Phoca vitulina (assembly GCF_004348235.1). Taxonomy (NCBI): domain Eukaryota; kingdom Metazoa; phylum Chordata; class Mammalia; order Carnivora; family Phocidae; genus Phoca; species Phoca vitulina. The sequence continues at coordinate 3,171,773 of NW_022589720.1, forward strand.
GTGGCGGCTAGCGTCCAGAGGCCTGAAGCAGGCTGGCTGCATAAAGACTCCTGTGTGAGTATTTGAAACAAGTGGGGAGTCAGGCTCCCGCGTTGAACTTAGATAAAAGAAAATGTGTGTGGAAGAAACAGGCACCAGAAACCAAGGATGGCCCCTCACGGCCATGGTCAAGCACAGTCAGTTATTTTTCCAGAAACAGGGAAGGGTCAGTGATTTTTTTTTTTTTTTTTTTCCAGAAGATCATCAGCAGAAAGCTGGGGCTTTATTCAGTGACCAACATGTACAAAAAAAATGTAAAAAAAAAAAAAAATCCATTTCTAACCAATACTCCACATTGTTCGGTAAAATGTTGAGTTCATGGACTTTTTGTATTTTCATGTAGATGTGTGGGTAGGTTTCAGCAGATCAGCTCTAATCTTAGTTTCCCCAACAGTTACGTTTTTCTTCACTGGGGACACTGATATAAGTAGAATGCAATCATCTAATTAAAGATTTATGCGCAGACGTGTCTTGTCAGTGAGCAGAATGTTCCAAGGGGGCACATTTCATCAGAAAATTTTCAGTTGCTAAAAGAACTATTGTTTGCTTTAACACATATGTCTAATAAGAATATGCACTCAGCCAAAGCCTTGTTTTATTGTTTTAAAAATAGAAGGCGTCTTCCTATAGCAAAGAGATGAAAACTTGCTTCATAAACAGGGTATGCGTCTTCTTTTGAAGAGCGCAGGACTCAGTGATAGAAAGACCTGGCCGTTGTTGGTTTAACTGCGTGAGTTTATTCAGCACCTCTATGTCCATCTGCCTTTGTGCTGCTTTTGATCTGGGTGAACGGAAAGTACCCGCATTTGAAATAGCTTCCTTCCAACGCAGGTGCCTCTTACAGAGGATTGCTGATTCTGAATTTCTGAAGTTAACAAGGGAAAAGTCAGGGAATAAGATCAATTCCTTAAATCCCTCTCCTCCCAAAATGCTTAAAACAATCACGTTTTAGTGGATAATTCAACGTTAAGGTCCATTTCTAAAAAAACTCAGTTTTCTAAGAAACAATGTTTTCCTTTAAACAGAAGAAGTTTTGAAGGAGAGATATAGAATTTTGTACAACCTGTCAGTGATTCCCAAGAAAAAAAAGAGAAATTGTCATCATCCTGCAGTTCTGTATTTCTTTTGGGGGTATTTTCCCCCTTCCTATTTCAAAGCTTAAAGGAGTTTCTGGAAACCAACTGGGAAAAACACCATTAGTCCAACTCAAAATGTAGAACTTTTAAGTTATGTTAAATTTTAGGCCTAAAGGTTTAATTTCCATGCTTTCTGGTTTTAAGCCAGACAGACTGCAAATACTCATTTAATATGCTTTCTTATGGTTTAATGTGTAGTAATTTTAGCATTTTAGAAATTTATTTTCCTGAAAAAAAAATGTGTTCCACTGATATTTCTGAGGGGTGGGAAGAGAGAAGGTTTAAGCCCAAACTTAACAATTAGAATTATGAAGCTCATTAGTATAATTTGAAAAAAAAAGTAAAAAATATTCCACATGATTTTTCCCCGTTTAACCTATATCTCATCCACAAAATTGAACAAAGAAATTAATAATAAAGCTATGAGTGTGAATTCATATTCAAAGTAAAACGATATGATAGGCAAGTATGTAAGCCTTATATGTGTCCCGGATGGAATGCAACGTTCTCTTATTTCAGAGACTTCAGTCTGGCACAAGACGACAGAACCTGTCTGTGCCTCACCTGTCCAAGAATGTCTCCATCTGTCAGAATCCGCGCGGTGTGGGGGACAGCTTACCACCCAGACCCTGAGCCTGTTCTTACCCCCCTTCTGTTCCTACGCACCACCGAGGAGGAAGAGCAGGAGGCAGGAGCGCATGCGCCTGGCGGCAGGTGCCTACCCAAGCCCCGCCCATGGTGCTCTGCCCACCTGGAGCGGCCAAGCCAGGCCGGTGCTGCTGGAGGAAGAGGATGCGCGTGCTCCGTGCGGACAATCCATCAGATTTTCAAAAGGCACGTTACGGCCCCGTCAGCCCACATTTATAACCTTTTGTGTAGCAGATTACTTTTTAGCAACGCTCCAAATTGTTGCCCCCTAAACTAAGAAGAAAATGTGCTTTCTAACAAAAAAAAGGGGGGTTGAGGGGGAATAAGAGTTACATAGCAGGCAAATAGGCATACACTTGGGGTGAGATTTAGGGTGGAAATTATGGACCTGTTTCCGCAAGCTGTGACAGGATGCTTCCTGGTCCACAAGCCGCTTCCTCTCTCCAGCCAGGAACGGCACCATTAGAAACGCCTTTCTTTCGTTTCACCTGCCTCCCTCCTTTTATTCAATGCAGATATGCTTGGGAGGTGTGTGCTGACTGTGAATGCACTGAAAGTCTAATACAAGTCTTTTTCTCGGGTTTCCTTTTTTCCCTGCGAGGAGCAGCCTCCACTCCGGGAGGAGAGTGCCGAGTGATGGCAGGAGGAGGGTGGCTGGCACTCAGGTGGCACCTGGTGACATCACCAGAATCTTTGCTTCACTTGCAAGAATTATTTTTTTATTTAAAGCATCATTGGCATATAATATCCTATTAGTTTCAAGTGTACATCATAGTGGTTCCGTATTTTATTCATTCTGACATGATGATTCCCATGATAAGTTTAGTTACTATCTGTCATCATACAACGTTATTACACTATCCTCCTCGACGGCATTCCCTACGGTGTACATTACATCCCTTGGACATATTTATGGTGTAACTGCAAGTTCGTACCTTTTAATCCCCTTCACCCATTTTGCTGACCCCCATGTGTTCCCCTCTGGTAATGAGAATTTGATTCTTGTATCTACACATCTGTTTCTGTTTTATTTTGTTTGTTCCTTCATTTTGTTTTGTTATTTATTTTTTTTAGATTCCACATGTAAGTGAAGTCATACAGTATCTGTCTCTCTGTCTCACTTATTTTACTTGGCATAATACTCTCCAGGTCCATCACTGGCAGATGTTAATTATTTTTCCCTGAAAAGCATACCTTAGAGCAGTGGTTCTTAAAGTGCCTTCCAGTACGGTAGCCGCTGTGTTATCATCTCCTAGGGGCAATTTTAGATATGCAGATTCTTGGGCTATCCCAGACAGGATGAACTGGAGACTCCGGAGGTGGGGTATTCTGTTTTAACAAGCACTCCAGGTGGTTCTGATGAGCAGGATAGCAGGTGATTTCTCGGACAGCCTGGCCAGGCATCCTAATCCTGCCTTGTAAGGACTACCCTGGTCACTCCTTTCTCTCAACGTTCTCTCAATAGGAGTCTCTGGGGAAGTGGCTTCAAAACTTGTCATTTTAACAAGTGCTCCAGGTGATTCTCCTACGCAGCGCACTCCGAGCTCCAGGTCACAATGTCCACAGCAAAAAGCAGTTCCCACAGACCAAAGAGGAGAGTCTCTGTTTGTTCGCATGTTGTCCACACAGCTCCAAATTCTTCATATTCCTCTCTAACTTGTCTCTTAGTTGACTGTTTCCCTTCCTTCAAGAGTTTCCATTAATGAAATGTAGAGAAATGAACTTCTGCCTCTAGAATTACCTACATCTATTGAAAAATGAAATCGTCTTATCAAGTCCTTGAATCATAAAGCAATTGCATGTTCGGCCATAATTTTCATGAGAAAGAGACTGCTCCTGTATCCAACTGAATAAACAGTCTGGGAGCACTTATGGAGAAAATGGACTTTTTTTGTAAAAAAAAAAAAAAAAAAAAAAAAATGCTGCTCTAGGGGCAGCTTCAACCTGGAGACCCATTTATATGGAGGTCATTCTTGAGTTTCTATTTCCTGCCCTGAGGGCTCTTGAATGTCAGACCCCAAATCCCAGCCTCACTGACCTCAGACCACATTGTCACTCCCCACACCAGATTCTGCTCTTTGAAAGGCAAGCTGCCCCCAGCCCTCAAATCGTGCTCTCCCCTGGGTCCTCTTGATCAAAAGTGCCCATGTTTCAGTCCGCCACAAAGCATGGATTTCCTTCGGTCGCCTTTCTCACCTCCTCCCTCAACTCCATGTCTAATTGGTCCATTTCATCTTTTCTTCCAAAATATCAATGTTTCCAGTTGGTTTTTCTTTAAAGGACTCTTCATTGCCTCATCTATCTGACAAGCTCCGATGTTGTGTCCTCCCTTGCACCCCATTCTTCCAGGGTAGGATCCCGGGACGGAGTGATTCGCTCAGTGCTTCCAGCTGGAGAGCTAGGGTTTGAATGTGGGGCTGCCCAAGAGACAGCCTCTGCCAAACTCCCGACCTCCCATACCTCCAGCGATGTCAGAGGCCAGTCGTGTTCATCGTGTGGTCATGGCCAGAAAGGAGGCAGTGGTCATCCTCCCGAGGGGTAGCATGTGCTTGGTCCCTAAGTGCTTTGTCAATGGTCCTCACAACAACGTTTAAGTTAGATTTTATATTTTATGTATAAGAGCAATGCTATGGTCTGAAAGGTTGTGGCCCTCCAAAATTCATATGTTAAAATCTTAACCCCTGAATATAATGGTATCAGAAAGTGGAGCCTTTGGAAGGTGATCAGGTCATGAAGGTGGAGCTATCAGGAAAGATATCTGTGCTGTTATAGAACACACCCCAGAGAGCTCCCCCACCCAGTGTGCCATGTGAGAACACGCTGGAAAGGTGCTGACTGTGAACCAAGGAAAGGGCCCTCATGCGGCCACGCTGGGGCCTTGACCTTGGACTTTCCAGCCTCCAGAATTGTCTGAAATAAATGTCTGTTCTCTATAAGCTACCCAGTCGGTGGTATTCTGTTACAGCAGCCTGAACAGACTAAGACACGTATTTTGTGAAACCTCAACATTTTAAAGGCAAGTCATAATTTAGAAAATTATTCTTTATTGGGCTGTGCTTTGATTACCTGGGGAGCTTTCTACAAATAGCTTTCCCAGGATCCACCCCCGCATTCAGAATGAATCAGAATTCCCAGGGGCCGTATCAATCCCCGATCTCAAAGAAGCCCAGTGCCAAATGAAACGGATATCCCCACTAACAGTACTCTCCATGTCTTGGCAAAGATCTGTCTTTTCATCTACGTTGGTGGGAGTGGTCATGATTGAGTAACATGCCCCCCCTCCTTATCCAGGACAGCACGTGGTTCTCATCGTATCTGTGTATGTTTGTTGATCTGGGGACTTCTGGGAGAGCTCTCAACTCACACGGTTGCCTTCAGGTGGAAACTGCATTGTCACGGTCTATATTCCGACTCCTTTTCTCTGTTTTCTTTGCCTTTGCTGGATTTCTATTTCTAGTCCTTCAGGGAACTTTCCTGCTTACAGACTTGACAACGCACACCTCTGAGCTAGTGAAAGCCTATCAACCGTGGCATCCAGCAACTCACGAGGCACTGCGGGCTCGGCAGTGCTGGCTTTTTGGGGGCCGCTTGCTGAGGGGCGACGGGAACTTAGTGACCCTTCATTCCCAGAAAGGGTGAAGTGCACAGGTGTTAGAAGTGACAACGGGAAGCGTTTCATAACAACAACGGAAATGACTCATGACAAAGATCGTCAGCACATTCTTTTATCCCTGTGTGACTGAAGTTGTCATCCGTGTCCATCCACGGCCGCTTCTACAGCTTCATGCTGCGCCGGAATATGAAAGCTTGACTCCAGGCTTGGGTTTGCTGGTGATTAGTTGTGTGACCTCAGTCAACTCACTTCCTTTCTCGGATTCCAGCCTCTTGATTTCAAAGAACTTTCCTGTCTGAAAACGTCTTCTACTTTAATTCTGAGGGTTATGTCAGGCGCTTTGCAGCTGTAGACATCCATCACGAGTCCCAAGACTCGGCATCAGGCAATGTTCTCGGTCGGAGTCTGCATCTCCTCGGGACTTCTAAGGTCATCTACTACCTTTCCATCATTTATTTCTTCTCTGCCAATATTAGCTGGAGAACATCTTGCTGGATTCTAAAATCAATGAGATTGCTCCCACAAAAGAAGAGGAATTATAGCTAGTTGATAAACATACATTGTCTCTAGCCACATGTATTTGAGTGATTTATATGTGTATAATCACACATATGCATATCTATAGATCACAATTGCTATAAATTCTATTTGGGTTCACAATTTTTGGTGGTTGGGGGAAGAGCAAAGGTAGGAACAGACTCACTGATATGCAAGAGACTCAACCTATAATGACTCATTTAATTTCAGATGGTAGACGGTAGGAGAAAAATTCACAGTTGAACAAGTGCAGATTCTGGGTGATGCATGAAAATGCCCTAGCACCCAGACAGCAGAGATGGGATAGAAATCTGGGTCTGTTCAGTTAAGGTAGGACACGACCTATGGGCATCGTCTCCTCATGGGGCAGCACCTACTTCTGTCCTCTCCAGCCAGTTGCTCTATGAGGACCAAGTCACCGTTGAGAAATGCATGTATACCTGCCACCTAAATTCTATTTTCAATTATATAGCTTCATTAAAAAAAAAAAAAAAAATCAATGATTTTAAAATGGCTAATTCTGTTTGGAAAAAAAAAAATGAATAAAAACACCAATTGTGTTATAGAGCATTTTAAAATGAAGGCTCTGAGGGGGTAAATATTTCTTAGGGAATCTTGGTGACTGTCTAACCACATCGTTTTGAGCTATTTTGGATTGAACCAGAGTTTGGTTTGTATTAGATTTAACTGTACCTATGGTAGCTCAAGCCAAGACTGTTTCCCAGATATTATTCTTATCAAGATAAGAAGAGGGATTTCTGAGTTCCCTCAGGTTCTGGGGACTGACTTATCCCTTCTAACCCATTGCTCCTCAGGAAGCTGTAAATAGACAACATTGCCAAATTATCTGGGAAAAATAAATAGGCCCACTAAGTGTGGAATAGTAATTTCAATGGAAATTCAATAAAACTATATCGTTAAGTCTGGAAACTCTGATAGGGTAATTATTTGATGTGTTTCAAAAGACAAATAAACGACGTTGTCTTTATACATATTTCAAAATCTGGGGAAACAAAAGAGATTTGACCCTCTCAAAACATTTCAATAATTGCCAAATATCTCGAGTATTACCTTCATGTCTGTAGTTGTTTCAAAGGAAGCATCATGAGATCCCAAAGCCTACTGCTCAGGGTGAGGCATGTTCCCACAGCCCTGGTTATGCCCTGAGCTGGTGGTGCATGCACACGATGCATCTTCTGCCCTGAGTCGAGGCTGGCTGTGCTCTGGGGCTGCACCTGGACAGGGTGAGCTGCCTCTCCTGGGTGCTCCCCAGAGCCTGTGTCACTCCCCTCCAGCCTCTGGGAGGACCAGGCGAGAGCTTTGTCCTTGTCTTAGTCCTCCGTCTGGAATATAAGCTCCTGGTGCAGGTGGAGTGCTGCTTCCCACGTCCCGGCGCTTGGCAGAGAGATTACCCGTAGTAAGTGCCTCCCGTACGGGGTGTAACACATCGTTGTGTAGCACAGGAACAGTCCTTGTCTTCACGGAGTTAAAACCTCGGAGGAACAGCCTAACAGAATAACTGAACACGTTCAAAAGACAAAGCCTAGCAGCGTTGTTGATGAGAGCAAAATATGGAAACCTTTTAAATGTTCAAAATTACGAGATTGGATCAATACATAGTGGTTTCTCTATACAGTACGATGTTCTCTCGTTAGTATAAATGCCGGGGTGTCTGTGTTTGCAGCGGCACTGAGCAATGTTAATAGTCTGTTCAGGAAAATGAAATGGGTTCTAAATGGTGTAATTCCATCTTTGTTAAAGTCTATTTACATATGTATATATGCCGGGGGGGGGGGGGGGACATACACATCAGAGTTGTAACACAGTGTTTTTCTCTAAGTGGTAGAATGATGGATGTTATCTCTTCTAGCCCGTGCATATTTTCAGTGCCTTCTGCACGTCCACGGCTAACCGAGGAGTATGAAAATATCCACAGCAGTATCAGGGAGATAGAGCAGAATAAATGAATGCCATGCATGAGACAGGTCTCAGCCCATGGGAACCTGTACGTCATCAGAAAGGACTTCTTATGGACTAAACTCTGTGCCTCCCCAAATTCCCATCTTGCAGTCCCTATCTCCAGTACTTCGATGTGAATGTATTTGGAGATAAGGTCCTTCCAGGGTTAATTAAGGTAAAACAAAGCCACCCTGCCGGGGGGGGAGAGGGGCCCAGTCCAATCTGACAGGAGTCCTTGTAAGAGGAGATCAGGACACAGACCCACACAGAGTGACGCCCGGGTGAGGACACAGGGAGAAGAGGGGGTTGACAGTCAAGGAGAGAGGCCTCAGGGGAAACCACACCTGCCCACACCTGGATCTCCAGGTTCCAGCTTCCAGATCGGTGAGAGAACAAGTGTGCTCCCCAAGCCCCTGCAGCCTTCGTAGGTGGGAATGGCAGCTCAGGAAGAGCCACACAGAGGACTGCCCTCCTAACCGTTAGTTACACGTTTGTAGCAGACTCAGACCTTTACATATTTCATCCCATTTCAGCTTCCCCTCTACCCTTTGAAGTTCATTATTAATTCAGTTTACACAGAAGGAAACTGAGGCAAACTCAAGACCAGTCCGTTCCCTCACCAGCTCAAAACCCTGGAACTCCTTACCCTCGCAGCCGGGGCTCCCAGGCAGCTCTCGCCCGCACGTCATGTTCGGTGAAGTCTCCTCGGCCCCGTTCCCCAACAGCACTCATTCCTGATACCCCATCCCAGCCCATGATACCGTCGGCTTTAATGCATTTTTTCCTGACTTTCGATGCTCCTATGTTAAACTCTCTCGCCACCTAGCTAAGATCTTTGCATCTCAAGACACCCAGTAGAAAACCGACTTGGAGTTTTCCAGCATCTTGGAAAAGTCATATTAACAATGATTTTATTTTTATTTTTTCTCCAAGTTTTTATTTAAATTCCAGCTAGTTAACGTTCAGTGTAATATTAGATTCAAGTGTATAATATAGTGATTCAAAGCTTCCATACATCACCCGGTGCTCATCACATGTGCCCTCCCTAATTCCCATCCCCTATTTCCCCCATCTCCCTGCCCTAACTGTGCTTTCAGGGGGCCATTTCTCAGGACCTTTAAAGTCACCATACACAAGCAGATGAAGGATGAACAAAACAGAGTCTTACTGGGAATCATTTTGTTCTGTGTCCCCATGCCACCACGTGCGCCCCACTATGAAGTCACTCTCAGCATCCCCTTCAGTATAGAAGGTCACACTGGTTTTCAGTAAAATGTAATTGGCTGTTAGGAACAATTTGGTATGCTATAGATTTTAATGCCTACAGCTCCTGGCTGTAGGACGTTTCCAACAGACAGTTCTTGTTGTCTTTATAAAGCTCTGTCCTGGAAATGGGATTCGCCAGAGTCACCAGTCTGTTTCCAGAACTTAAGTAAAATGATGCTCACGGCCTTCCAGCAGTTGCAAAGTTGGAATTCATCATAATAAGCCAATTGAGATAGATCAAGTCATCTGTTACCGACGTGACAATGGTCTGTTATGGAAGAATATCTCTCTGCAGAAATTAGAAATTAGAAGCATAGCAGCCCTCCCTAAGAGGAGAGATGATTGCAAATTGTTCTAACAGAAATGATTCCTTTTCTATTTCATGCCTAAGATGCCCATGAAGAGTGATGTGTCTCTCTCTGCCCATCTTTTATCCGGCACAAGCCTAGCTTCCCCCCAGAAAAATAGTAAAAGCTATCAAGATCAGAATTGCATCCTAACTTTTATTGTGTGGGTTGCCAAAGGCCACTGGGTTTTGATTGTTCAGAAACAAGATGGCAACAATGTTCTTGCAATTGGAGCTCCCATGACAAGCCTGCTAATTTATAGGCGCAGGGAGATCTGTGCAGTTGGAGCTCTTGGGCTGATAATAGCTGTGCTGATCTTCCACCTCGAAGGCAGGTCGCCCCATATTGTGCGGCAGACTAATGCTAAACGGCCAGAGCAAAGGTGCTGTGCTCAGCCATAATTTAAAAGACTCTGACATGAAGAAAGTGTTACGATGTTTAACTTATAGGGCATCCAAATGTCATAGACCCAAGCAAGTTCCTATTAGCAATAACTCAGGTCCTCTGAAGGGATTTGACATTCAAAACTGATGAGCACTGGTCCCCGGGGCCTGCTCCGACCTAGCCTCGCCCAGGCCACTCGGTAACCTGAGTGGCCCAGGGGTCAAACCATGAGAGCCCTCTTCAATTTAAAGAGCGGCTTCTCCCGGGCTGCTGGGGTTCTGACTCTGCACAATAAATTTCCCAAAGAGCATAAAGAGCCATCTAGTGTATATCAAATCAATATCACTGTGGCTTGCAGCAGCATCTGAGGCTACAGTTCACAAAATAAACCAGGCCAGGGGCTGGATTCCTGCCCTTGGCAATCAATCAGGCTCCCGGGTCATGGATTTTAGTGTAAATTAACACGGCAGAAACCATCACGCTCCCCAGACGATGATATAGTACAGGGTTTGCCTTTTTCTTCTTTTTTTTTTTTTTCTGTAAACCCGTTTCATTGCTTGTGCTCGGAGGTGAAGTTACACGAAACAGAATAACAAGAAGCAGTGATTAGGAAGGTGGTGGAAATAGTAAAGTAAAACATTAATATTCTCCTGACAAATACACAGAAAGCACGTTAAATTAGGTAAATAGTTACGAAGCACAAGGAAAGAATATAATTGCCTTGGAACCTATTCAAGAGTGCAAGACTTTTCTAAATTGACCTCGTGAAGTAGATAGTACTAATTGTATCAAATTACTGCATGTGCGTCAAGGAAAAATGCAACAGTGGATATTTTATTATAGTTTTTCTCCCTGTTTCCAGCTTGCCCCATTTTACGAAGGGGCGACAGATACCTCTTTGAAACAATTAACATATACATACAAGGCTTTCTTCCCCACCCCACCCCAAGTCACAACATAAAACAGCCCCCATAATTTCTCCCTCTCTCTAGGAAAATGTGTGCTAGTTCCCGTCCTGGCTTGTGTGCTGAGAAAGAAAGGTAATCTTATCTTCCAGTAGAAGGCACCTAATTTATAATGTACACTTGCATATGGAACCCATAAACAAAAATCATTTTAAAAGCAAAATCTGCAGGTTAGAAACTTCACAAACATAATGAGTTGGTTTGAGAGAGGAAGTCTGCAATTAATTTATTTTGAAGGAATAAAACCAACCCTCATACACCTCGCCATACTTCTTACAGCATTATACAGCATGTCAAATCAGGTTGCACATATACAATGTGATGTACGGTCCACTTTTTCCCCCACAGCTTATAATACATAAGATCTGGGCCTGGATCGATACCAAAATAGTGTTCAAATATTTGAATGAATATTTTTTTTATAATTAATACATTTTGTAACTTATTAAAATGCACACTAGTGGGCAAGATCCCGTTTCTTTTGATATCACGTGGGAGGAAGACCTCATGCCTGCCAACTCAGAGAGGCATCTCTGGTCCTTAATGACCTCACAGGGTTTTTTGACCATCTAGTAAAACAGTGTAGGAAGGAGAATGTGGAGATTCCAAAGCATGAGTTTCACATAACACAGTATTACAATTACTGTCAAGTGTAGGTTTACACTTCTGTCACTTTGCTGTTTCTTTAGGAGTATAATTAAGATCTGCTTAAGGCCTCAAAAAAAAAAAAAAAAAATAGATCTCTTAAAAAAGAAAAAAATTGGCATGCCCCGGCAATTTGTCTGAGACTGGCTTGAACTAAGCCAAATTTCTAAGACAAAATGTCATTTAGCTGGATATTCTTAAGACTTTTAAAGCAAAGCAAATCATCATCATCATCAGCCAAACAGATCAAAGCAGATGCAACAGCACAACAAATAGAGCGCTGTTGAGAAGAACCGCGTGTTGGAATGGAGCGCAAACGCATCCCTGTCTGCAACTGGCCGCCCATCTGTTGAGAGGAGCCGAGCTCTGCACCGACCCAGCAGCTCTGAGCTCACAGTGAGCGGCTCCATGTCAGCTTTTGTCCATATTCCACCTCTGTTAGCCTCACTGATCTCAGGCATTTAGCCCATTTCTGGGCTACCACGTCACAGAGGACGCGTACGACAGGAGACCACACACTGGTCAGCTCCTACTAGAAACCGAGTTTTGGAAATCATGCCTTGAACAGCTTGATTTTGGTAACAGACACATATGGGCGAGCTTCACTTCCAAAATAGCCTATAAACCGTGTCAGCACAAGTGGGATTTCCTTAAAACAGAAAGGGTTAAAGACAAGAACTCTAAGAAACTCAGCATGGAATGAAGAAATTTCAGCACAAAATTCCTACTTACAGACAATCCGTCTTTGATTCAGTTGAGTTGTGGAGCAAGAACAGGGACTTGACTCCAAGTTAGGTGCTAGAAAAGAGCAAGACCAAAGCTAAATAAAGCACAGTTCTAAAGGATTCAACTTAAGACGACCCTTGTTCTCGCCTTCCCAAACTTCATTCCGACAAGGTCCCTCGGGTACTGGTCATGTGCCCCCAAGCAGACGGACTGTGAAGAAGAGGGTTGACAATCCGCACTCCTCCCTGCTCCTCACTCACTCACTCACCTTTCTCGATAGCAGCGGGGCTGTGGCCAAGACCTCTTGTTCCCGTAAGGGTCTGTTACCATGGCTATTGCTTCAAAGAACAAACGGAACCCCAACCTTACTATGCATCTCCAAAGCTGTGGGTTCCTGCTGTCTGCTCAGTCTCTGAACCAAACATCTGACTTCACTGATTGGTTTTAACTCCCTTGATTGACCATAATAGTGATTTGGGCCTTGTGTAGACAGTTTCCTGGGAAAGTGCCAGTCATGTGAGTTCTTAGCCTAATGGGAGGAACTATATTTTCATTCTCCTAAACAGGTCTGGCATCAGACAGAGACATTTTAATGATAATGCTCTGAAACTTCCTCGGGAAAGCCATAGAGCTGGGCCAGTAACTGTCAGAAAACATATCAGAAGAAGAGTTGTGTCAAAACCAAGTTTCTGCTTTATAACAAGAATTCTGAATTGTCCTTGGAATTAAGTATCTTCTTTTCCCTATGTCACATATCATGTAGAAGATGCCCAGCAAGCCCTCTGAGTTGTCTAGAGTTTGTAAAAACAGCATGAGAAGCCCACAGCATGTGATGTGCAGAAGGTGGTCATCAAACCGGATCATGGACTCATCTTATCCGGAGGACTGAGGGACTAGCTAAGAAGTGGATGAAGGAAGCAAAGGTCACGGGGTCAGGAGTCAGTGAGCAAACAGGGCAGAGTCCTAGAAATAGCCACTGGAATTGAGAAAAGAGACTAAAGACCCAAGGTCATCTGGAGGCTTCATGGGAACTGAGGAGTCAGGATCAAGGAAGGCAGGATGGCAAACATTCAATGTCCTAACATCCTTGCAGACCCAAACTCCTGAAGCCACCCTTGATTCCGTCCTTTCTTCCACATTCTACATGAAGGGCTTTGAGAAATCTTGTTGGAGTTACCTTTAAAATAGATACAGACCTCATCTGTGGTTCCCACCCCAACTGCTATGACCCTGGCCTCAGCCCCCATTGCACTGTGCCTGGGTCATTCTGTGTTCTCCTGGCTTCTGCCTTTGCTCTTTGGGAGGCTATTCTCAAGGCCACGCCCAGATTTAGCCTAATAAAAAGGGAGTCAGATTGTGGCTCACATTTATTCAAACTATTGCAATGGCTTCCCCTCGGATCCCCTTTGATGGGCCCCGTGTTCTAACTCCCTGCTACTCTCCGTGGCTCATGAGGTCCTGGCACCTCTGACCTCCTTTGCAGGTTCTCACTTGCAACACACCTGGGTCCTCTTTCTGCTCCTTACGGTGGCCATTCCCTCCCTGGGAAGTCTCCTCTTTTAGGTGGCTTCCAGGTGGATTCCTTCACCTTCAAATCCCACCTTCTCAATGATCCCTATCCTACCTGTCTTATTTCAGATTGCAAGCCCGTCCTTCCCCCTGGTCCCCTGGCACTCCTGTTCTCCAGTTCTCTACCACACTTCCACCTCCAACATGACGTAGCATCTGCTAGTTGATCCTGTTCTTGTGGATGGTCTGAGCTCATCAGGAGAATCCAAACCCACTGAGGGCAGAAATCTTGTCCCTCTTTGATCACTGATGTACCCCAAAGGTCTTAAATGATATCTTCCATATGGTACGGGCTCAAAGAAATATTTGCAGAATGAAAAAAAAAAAAATGAATACTTGGCAAAGATTTTTTTTTTTAATAAAATTGAGAAAGGCAGTCTGTTATCCCAGAGACAGCTGGTTTCGCTTTTCTCTTAGATCTAATCAGACGTCAGCTGGCCCTGAGGCCTGAAAGTAAGAAAAGTGAAACATAGCTGACTCGGAGCGGGGCCTGGGCATGTGGAACAGAGAGGTCTGATGAGGGAACGAAGCTGGTGTCGCTTCATGTATGAGCAGGTGCGCCGTGCGCCTGGGACTGGGCCTCCCTCCTCCAACCTCTCTTCCCACTGTAATCTTGGACTAAGTCGAGGATCAGGTGGACCATCTGGGGCATCATGAAGGTATACGTGTGTGTGGTTATGTGTATGGTCGTTAAAACATAATTTGAGATAAGATATTATAAGATATTAAAATCTATAGGAAGATATGAAACAGCCTCAACTTAACAAATAGGCCATTAAGGTTTTATTAAAAACAAAACGTTTAGACTGGCATTCTGTCCCTCCACTCACCACCTTGTTTCAAATCTTCCAATTGCAAAACATATAACGATAAAGAGGATTGTTAAGAAAGCATCCACTTTATTGTATTATTTTGTTTGTGCAGAAAAAGTCAGCACCTCCAATCATGGTAATCTCCCCGAATAAATTTGCTGACAATGCATTCCCGAGGCTTCTCAGCAGGAGAGGGAAGGCTGTGTGTTTGAGCATATTAGCCCTTTGTTCTCATGATGCCAAACACCAATTTGAATAACTTTTAATTTATTCGTTCATCCATTTAGATGATCATGAAGAAAATATATATCTAATTTAGAGGTGTGTTTTTAATTTGGGAGAAATATACAGAAATCCCAAAAGGTAAAGATGTGGATCAAGCAGCCAAGAGACACTTTACTATATGAAGTGATGATAGTACCATCTGGGTTTAGCTGATTTATTTTTTGACAAAATGTCATAGTTTCCAAATTCCTTGCTAGAAAATATTTACATTTTAACCTAATATAATTAAGAAATCACTGAGCTGAAACATTACATAGGTCGGTTTTCATTATAATTTCTGCATAATGTTGCTCACATTTTCTAGGTAGTAATTAGATGCATTAAGGATGGATGATTCCTTCGGGGCTTATTCTAGAGATTTTTTTCCAAATTTGGGTCAAGGGTCATCTGGGGTGGAGAACAATGACTGTCACTAAGGAAGACAGCAGATAAAAGCTTTTGAAATGAATCAATGGTCATGGACCAAAATTTGGACATTTAAATTATCTTAACAGTCAGATGCCCTACCCTGAGCTGTGGCCCAAGTAGAATACTGATAGAGTAGGGTCTTACACTTACACATGACTGGTGCTTTGAGATACAAATATACCTCAAATTATATTTTATGTACATATATGTATTATATCTCAAATATATATATAATATATACACACATATATGTACACACACATGTATACATATATACATCTATACTTTACTAAAATATATATATCATATATAATATATATATATATATTTACTAAAATAAATACAAGTTTGGACTAAACAAATGTAGGTAAGCAGGTGGATGTTAAAGGATTGTCTATTTTTGATCTGGAGGATTTTCATTGTGACATTTTTATTGAGCTTTCCTGGTATTTCTGAGCCTTACTTCCCCCCCCACATTATGGGGTGGTACACTACACATCTCTTAAATATGTCCAAGCTATAAAACCTTAGATGCTTTGTAATATTTGTGTTGTTTTATATTTTTTTATGTGAAAGATTTACTTAAATATATCTCAGAGCATCTTTGAGTGTTAAAGTTTCTTGTTTCAGTTTTTTTTTTTAGAAATATTTATATGCATTTATCTTTTGAATTTGCTTCATGCAACTAATATGTTTGGATCAATTTCTTTTTTTTCTTTTTTTTTAATTTTTTAAAATTTTATTGTGTTATGTTAGTCACCATACAATACATCATTAGTTTTTGATGTGGTGATCCACGATCCATTGTTTTCATATAACACCCAGTGCTCTGTGCAGTACGTGCCCTCCTTAATACCCATCACCAGGATCGATTTCTTTTAAACTGAGTTTTCTTTGTGCATTTTCTAAACAGCCTCTTCAAAAATCCACTCTTTTTTGTCTTATCCATCTTACAAAAAATACTACTTAGAAAATAATCTAAAATACCATTCCAAAAATAAAATAAGGTTTTTATATCTAGCAAATAAAAATATAAGATATCCAGGTAAATTTGAATTTCAGATAAACAACAACTAGTTTTCAGTATATGTATTTTCCAGATATTGCACAAAACATACTTTCACTGGAAATAAATGAATTGCTGGGGACTGACCTGTAGTTTACTAACACTTGGAGGGGCAAGATGGCACTCCCAGCCCCTGGGTCCCCTGGGCCCCAGTTCGGCCTCAACTGGCTGGCCCAGTGATCTCCTGGGGATGGTGTGATGGTTTATTTTGTGTGTCCACTTGACGGTGCCATAAGGTGCCCAGATGTTTGATTAAGCATTAGCCTGTGTGTTTCTATGAGGGTGTTATTTTTGGATGAATTTAACATGTAAATTTACTAACTGAGCAGATTGCTCTCTCATGTGGGTGGGCTGCCTCTAATCAGGTGAAGGCCGAAAGACCAGAATAGGACAAAAATGCTGACCTTCTGCTAAATAAAAGGAAGTTCTTCTTTGCTTTAAGCTGGAACATTATTTTTTCCTCCATTTGGCCTCAAACTGAAACATTGGCTCTTCCTGGGTCTTGAGGCTGCCAGCTTTCAGACCAGAACTACACCATTGGTTCTCCTGGATCTCCAGCTTGTTGGGGACAGATCTGGGCACCCATCAGTCTCCATAATCACATGAAGCACACGGATGAGGAACAGTTATTGAAGACTGGAGGAAAGGCAGTCCTGGTTACAAAGTGTTAAAGAGCGTGGCTGAATCACAGATCAGAGTTTTGCAGAAGGTAAGATCTGTGAATGATGAAACTGGATATTTAGCAGAGACCATTTCTAAGCAAGGAGTTGAAGCAGCAGCTTATTTTTTTCTCACCAGTTGCAGTCAAATGAAAAAAGAGAGAAATCAGTTAAAGGAATTGTTAAGCACAAAGAACCAGAACTTGAAGATTTTAAAAATTCTTAGCCTGTCCATCTTGTAAAAAATGAGGGGATTTGCCCTAAAGAGAATACTGGGCATATGGCCGAGCAGCCATCTGATAAGATCATGGGGACAATTGGCAGTTTTAGCCAACTGTCTCAGCAGAGGCTGGGATGGGGACAGGGTCAGGGTCACATCAGCAGGGACACTGCCAGTTTGAACCGAAAGGAACAGGAATGGGACAAAATAGAGGAAAATGTCTGCATTTCTGGGATTCTACAGGACAAGATGATATACACCCCTGGCTGCATCCTTCTCCCTTTGAGAAAAGGGAAAACAACCAGAAAAGCCCTGGGAGATCCTCAGGGCTGCCATGCCCACCACAGGCCCAGGGGCAGGGCAGGTCTCTCCTGGGTGCCAAAGGGCAGGGCTCCCTTTTAAGTTGCAGTAGAAAAGATGCTCCTGCCCAGAGCCTTGGGTGAGGACCCTCCCCCAGAGCCGTAAACGGTGCTTGTGTCCCAGCTTGTGACCCGACACAGGGGAGAAAGAGCATCAAGCCAAAGAGGATTCCTCTTGAACCTAAAGCTCTAAATGGAATTCCCTTTGCTGGATTTTGGAGTTGCCTGAGACCTGTCATCTCCGTCCTCATTCCAGTTTCTCCCTTTGGGGATTAGGAAGCTGATCCTGTGCCTGCCCCACCACTGTGTTTTGGAAGCTCATAACTGGTCTTTTCCCACAGGTTCACGGCTGTAGTGGAATTTTGCCTCAGGATGAATCATACCTGGGCTCTCACTGTCCTGCGATGGAGGTGATACTTAGAAGAGACTTTGGACTTTCGACTTTAAGGGTGATCAAAGAATGAGATAAAGCTTTGTGGCTGAGATAGATGAGTGTATTTTGCATGAGAGAAGAACATAAATTTTGGGGTGGAATGTAATGGATTGAACGTTTGCTTTCTGCCAAAATTCATAGTTGGAGCCCTACCCCCCAGTGTGGCTATGTTTGGAAAGGGGCTTTTGAGGAAGTCCATAAACCTAAATTGAACATAGGGGAAGGGAAGGGAAAAATAAAATAAGATGAAAATAGAGAGGGAGGCAAACCATGAGAGACGCTGAACTCTAGGAAACAAACTGAGGGTTGCTGGAGGAGAGGTGGGTGGGGGGATGGAGTAACTGGGGGATGGGCAGGAAAGGGGGCACGTGATGTGATGAGCCTTGGGAGTTATATGCAACTGATGAATTACTGAACCCTACCTCTGAAACTAATAATGCACTATATGTTAACTAAATTGAATTTAAATAAAGAATAAAAAAATAACATAAATAAAGGAAAAAAGGAAGTAAACAGACTTAAATGAGGTTATAAGGGTGGGTCCTTAATACAATAAGATTAGTGTCCTTACAAGAGGAGACATCAGAGTGCTCTCCATCCCCCTCCTAGAGCCCATACCAAGGAAAGGCCATGCAAAGACAGCCAGGAGCCATCCGTCTGAAAGCCCTGAAGAGGTTCCTCACCAGAAATTGAATCAGGGAGAACCTGGGTCTTGGCCTTCTGGCCTCCAGGACCCTGAGACAATGATGTATAGTAGTTGAAGGCCTCCAGCCTATGGTCTGTGGTTCTGGAAGCCTGGGACTAACAGTTGGGACTGCTGATGGCAATCATCTGAGAATGCTGCACAGCGTCCAGCTCGCAAGGCCTGGGGACTAACACGGGCTCTAAGTGTGAATGTAGGATACTGGAGAAAAGCATCTGGGGGTTCTCCGCCTGCCTACGCTGCCAGGAACTCTTCTCAGAGGCGAGGCAGAAACTGACATTTCTGGTCCCTGGTATTAAATCTGGAGGTAGGGAACCAGCCATAGCATGCAGCCTGGTAGGACCCAGAGCACATTGCTTTTTCCATTTCATTCTAAAAATGAAAAATCCGTTGCCACATAAACCAATCATTTTGCTTCGTATTATTTAATTGGTAATGGGAACGGTAGATCCAAATATTGCAGGAACTTTTATCTGTTCTGGAGGCAAAGCATTCACACCAAGAGTGGAAATGTTTACGAATTTTTTGTGCAAGAACATTTCCATGAGCGAGTTGCAGGGCTCTATCATTTTAACCTGTAGACAAATTAGTGGCCTCCAAAATATTATATTTCTCTTCAGATTCTCAACTGTGCCTTTTCTGACAGGTGGGTGATATGTTTTTTAGACTAAATAGGAAAAGGCATTTTCTTTTTGTTTACATTCAAGCAGCATGAGAATAAATAGTAGGAGTAATTATTGCAGTATCTTGGTTATTTTCATCATTCGTGGTGACGGGGCTGCTTCAGAGTCATTTGAAATGACAAAAACTATCTTCAAAATATTATTTGATATATTTCAGTGCTTTGCTGACAGTTTATCTAACAATATCTAACTTTTTAATTATATTTATTTACTTTTATAATTAAACAATACGATTTTCGAAAATGGGTTTAGCCTTTAATTACTTGGGATGAAATATGACAACTCCAATTACTGCATGTCAAGGTTCTGTTTATTTTTGTTTTTCTTTTCATCTTTTCGTAGAAAGGGAGCCCATTTCCAATTACGGCTTATATTTTTCATCTCCCTTTTATTTATTGCAGCAGGAATGTTTTTAAAGCATCCACTTGTTATAATTGCCTTGAGTCACTAGAACCTCAAAAGTAAATGTCAAAGTTCTGTACTTCTTCCTGTTTAATATGGATAGAAAGTGGTGCCCAACAACACCCACATTGATTAATTTGTCAAATATTACCTAAAAGTCTTGATAAAATGTTGTCATAAAACCGTATTCTGTCTCTTGAACATTGACATATGTTGCATCTGAGGAAGGGCTCCTGGTAAATTGACTATTTTTCACATCATAGAAAGAGTTCATATGCTGCTGGGGTCTCCCTCATTACCGCTGAGCTCAGAGCGAGCACCTGGCAGCCCAGGGCTGCCCTTTTGGTGCATGAGTTAGTTGCAAATGAGGGCTACTCATTCCTCCTGGCTTCCGCAGCTAGCTCCTAAACTCGCTTGGTCCAATGCCATCACACTGTCTAGGACTTTGCAGGATTAAAAAAGCACAACCTTCCTCACCACTTTGGTCATCATGGGCTTCTGCCCTGTTGGGTTTAATGAGAACGTTAATTGTCAGTGAGCAAGGTGCGTCACCCTAGTAGAAACTGGTCAGTGAGATTTGCTGCAGTAGATCAAATATTTCCTGTCCTGAGATCTAATGATGTTCTGCTAAGTGATAAAGAAATCTGAGTTTATATCTCAGAATAAAACCAAGACTGCTAACGTGCTTGAGAAAATTTGGGTATGCACAACTGGTTGGCTTCAAAGAAATCTTCACTTTTTATAATGAGTCTTGCAAGGATTCTTAACCAATGTGTAAAATGTCAGGCTGGTCCCACAACGGGCAGTGCTCTGTTCAGGGCAATAGGACAAAACATTCTGTATGATTCATTTACATGGACTTCTAACCGTGTTAAAACTGTAGTGACAGGAAGCAGATTAGTGGTTAGCAGGGGTTGGCCTGGGGAGAGGAAATCGACAGCAAAGGGCCCCAAGAAGAAGTGTGGGCGTGATGAAATGTTCTGTATCATGATGTGTTGTGGTGGATGGAAAAACGCATATACTTGTCAATCCTCCTTGTTTTCCCCTAAAATTGGTAGCTTCTAGTATATCTATGTTATACTTTAACAAAGCTGATTAAGAAAAAAATAAATAAAAATCGACTTGCTGACAATAGACTTTTTTTCCTACTCAGAGGGAAAGAACACTCTTACCTATTTATCCTGCATGGATGCCTTTATAGGAAAACCGTAAAAGAATTAGGGAAATGCAGGAGAGCAAGGAAATACATTTTATGTATTTTAGGGAAGTGCTTAAAAATGTGTTCATGGTATGACCTTGGGTGTCTTTGTCACTTGGGAAACTCCTGTTGTTTCTCAACTAGAAGGGCTCTGGTCAGTCCCTGCCCTGCTGTGTCCTTCGGGGCAATGTGCTGCCCCACTCAGAGCACAAGGGAAGCACCAGTCTCAGTAAGGGTCTTCTGGCTTCCCAACCTTGTGGGAGATATCCAAGCCTAGTTTTTGAGCTTGCTGTCCTCTGTAAGACATAAAGGTGTTAACAACATCCAACTGTAACTATCAGTAAAGACTTAAAGGCCATTTTTGCAATATCTAATCCTTGAAAGAGATAAGGAAAGACTGGCTAGTTCTCTTCATTACGGCTTTTTAGGTCATTACAATTTACATTTTTTCATATTTGTGCATTATATATTTAAATTTCATACCTGGAAAACTTACTGTTTCCAACTACAACTAGGCTTATTATCCAGGCTTGTTTTTCAATAAAATTGTGTTATTTGAAATTAGCACTGAGGAATATAAATATGAGTTTTATGCTAGCTTTTAATGACAACTTAACACTTCTAAATGGAGATCTGTCTTAATCTGTATGAAGCCAAAAGGCACATGTCTTCACATCTTTTAGATGTGAAGAGCTCAGCACGTCTGAGCTACTCAAGCTGACAGCACAGCAAAGTAACAAGTCTGATTGGCTCTTATATTGTGGTTTGTAAACTTTGTATGGAAAATACAAAAATGCCCCTTTTATAGGATACTTATGATACACTGTATTATTATTGCTAATACTGGTTCCAGTATTTTCTGTTCATTATATTAACTTTTAACTTTAATGTTTCCATAACCTGCTCTGCCTAATTTATTCACCTTCTCTGAAAAACTAAAAAAAAGGACATGCTAATGATGATGTCATTTTTCTGGACTGAACGTTTAGTATCATGAAGATAAGTAACATTAGATCCTAAAAAAAACAAAAAAACAAAAAAAAAAAACTTTTTTTTTCAGTTAGATGCAAAAAAATAAAATAATTAATAATCAGGAAGTTTGCTACCTCACCGACAGTTGGGCGGGATGATCTGCTCAGCGTCAAGCACATTCTGTGTCAGATGCGTGTTTGGAATACACGGTGGGAGCCCCAGAGGGCTCTGTCAGTGCAGGTAGATCTGCCCCCTGTGCAAAAGCTGAATGCAGAGCCCTCAGCTTGGGAGGTTTACCAGATGCCCAGAAAGCTCAGTGTTTGACTTAATAAAAACCCTTTAGCAATGATAACTGCTTCTACACTGAAGGGCCACGGAGTTTGATTTCTCTCAAAAATAAAAACAAAAAAAAACATGGATTTTCCAGGGTCCCCTGGCCTTGGCGTTGGCCCAGGCATATGGTCGCTCCCCCCGATGCGGACCCTAGTAGGCTCTTTGTCTTCACACTTATGTTGAGGTACAACCTGCTACGTTCAACGGTTAAGAATGTTTCTTTTCATATGTTTTGGCCATAGGATTGGAAAAAAAAAAAAAAAACTGCATTTCTCTTCTGAAATTATGTATCTGTGAATGTATGTCGAGGGAAAGAACCTAATACGAGCAGTACAAAGGCGTGGGTTCCGCACGAAGGCAGCGTGAGGCAGAGTGGCAGGACCGTTGCAGGCGCAAGCAGACGCAGAACACTCATCCATCACTCGGGGAGGCCTTGATTGATGTATCTGCCAACACCGAGCCTTCTTCTGAAGGTCATAAACAACAAGAAGCTATTCTGGAGAGCAATAATCCGTTGGCCTCCTAATGTAACATAAAAGTGTCCCGACTGGAATGGCATGCCATCAAAAATCATTTCTAATTATTTTAAGTAATATTTAGATCAATTCATGCTAATCTTATTAACTTTCATGTTTATGTCTGAATTAGATTACTTTCATGTTTGTTTAAGCTCTTTTGCTTTTTAAAATGTCTCTTTCAAAGACAAATTGAACCTGGTTAAAATAATCAATGGCTTCTGGGGGTTCAACATACGCAGAAGGCGGGCCGTGGCTTCCTCCTGGAGGAGCCCTGCCCCCCGCCCCCCACCGTGGCTGTGCCAGGACGAGGTGACTGGGCTCCACACGGGACCCTCTCTGTCCGCGCCCAGGCCCCTTGAGGAAGACGCTTTCTCTATGGAGGGGTGCAGTCCTTTAGCGTGGAGTGTGGCTGCTGACGGATGCGCTCTAAAGGACTTTTATAGGGGGCAGGGTTTGAGTATCCTTTGTAACTTAAGATCTCACCTCCAGAATGTTCTCACTTTTGCCACAGACCCATGCTCACATATAACGAAAATATAAATGAAGAATTTGGAAGGTGTAACGTCAATGTGCCAACATAGCCAATTCTTTTCCTATTTTACATTGTTCAAATTAATTTAAAAATCAAGAATCCTTCCAAGTTAGACCATCATGCAAATTTAACGGCCACTATAATGACATCATGAATTCACACAAAGGAAAGTACCTTGTTTCTTTTTTAGTGAATTTTATTGTGAACAGAATCAGTGGACACGTATTCTCGGTTATCAAACAATTGGACAATACTAAAATACTAAAGTTAAAAATGAGCAGTTGTCAAATCATAGCCACAAAAGGATGGCAATAATATTCCACCTGACTTGCAAATGGGGTGAGGAGGGAGGCTAAGGGGTGCGATATGTTGCTACAGAAACTTTCTTTGTTGCTGCTCAGTACCTACGGGTCAGGTTTTGCTTTTGTTGCTGTTCTTGGGGATCTTTGAGAATCTGATGAGAGCTGAGAATTCTGCTCCCAGGAAAAAAATCACTGCTGTCTGTGTTGGGCCATGTCATCCGAAGAGTGTCCTGGGCGTGGCCGTGCTGTGCAGTGGCACCCAGACGTCCCTGGAGATCCAGAAACCCAACCCTCCTGCCCAGGGCTGTGTGCTCCTGACTGCTCAGAGCCCAGCATCCTTCCAGAAATCGCTCCTGGGATGAAGGGAGTCTCCTGGCTGGAAATTATACCCCGTCCACATTCAGTGGCCGCCCTGGGATCCACACGCACAGCTCCTTCCCTCCACTGGGGACAGCTCCGCAGAGCATCCCGGCGACATAGCTCTTGGAGCCCCTGCAGCTTCTCTCATGGCCCCTTCTTTTGCCCAGCCTTGCGCCCACCCCTCCCTGTTCCTGGTGCCTTTCCCAATAAGCCTCCCGTGCAGAATCTCGGTCAGCACAATCTGTTCTTCAGCAATGCTGGGCTTCCAGGGACTTCTGAATTCCCGGGGCCCTGTGATCTAGAAAATGCAAAGAGAAACTAATACTCACGTAATGCAGTGGATTCCATCTACTCTCAAGCATAATCAGAGCACGGCGATACACATGATGCAAACTCTACTTTCAAACATTCTCTACAAATAGCGATCAGATCTGGGTGCCACATTTCAAGTATTACAAATGCCAACGTAGGATTGATGGACTACGGGAGCATATAAAGCAATGTCTGTAAAGGGGTCTCATGAGTGTCCCCATCAGAGTGCCCAGAGATGTCATTCCTGGATGAAGGCGGTAGTGACCCCAAAGGACCCTCCTTGCTCTTAGGAATGTGGCCCAAGAAAGGCCAGACCCTTAACAGAGCAGTCTTGCCTGAGAACACATATGTTTTGGGCGGCTGGTCTCAGAATTGGCTCCGGCACTAACCGGGCTCAGCCTAAGAAGAACGGGCGCACATGAAGGTGTTCCAGTCTGGCGAAGGTGACGGAAGGGTGGACGGATTATTACCGTGCGGCATGAAGTGGGTTTGTGCGAGGACCCACAGTGTGGGTAAGGACAGGCACGCCACCTGGGAAGGATATTTGGCTGTGAAGAAGAGGTGAACAGAAGGGAGATGTGGTCCGAGCAGGTTTCCGGGTGGATGGAGGCCGTGCCTCAGCTGACTTCTGAAGATGAGCTCTTTTTGTGGGGAGGCCCATCCCAGGTGAAGGGCTGCTTAGGTTGACACCGAAGCCGTGAATGGAAAGGGGAGAGGCCGGGGGCCACAGAGGGCAGCAGAGCGATGTTGCCATTAATGCGGGATGGTATGGGACTCGCATCCCAGGAGTTTGACTTAGGCCACCGTGCTCTAGGCCCATCATGCCAGAGAAGGGTAAGTGTCATGGTGGAGGACAGCAGGATGACCACCCTCCCGGGGGAAGTTCGACAAGGGCCCCATTCCCTGGGGAGCTTGGCTCGGCTGAGTGTTCTTGCCTCTTCCTTGCATGAGCTCCTTTACCAGCCTAGCAACACTCTGAAGGTGGTAGGAGCATTTTCTCTACTCTGAAGTTGGGAATGTAAGCAACGACGGGCCAGGGGACACGCCCAAAGCCACACGGCTGGGAAGTCATGAGGCCCGTGTGCATGCAAGCCCAGGTCATGCTCCCAGCCAGCCCCCTACAGCCATGGTCTATAGGGACCTCAATCAGCAAGAGGAGGGTACCTCTCTTTGGAAGCTGGGATCTAACAGCCTCCCGGAATTGGCTCCTAAGTGCAGAAATCCTTTGCAAGCCCAGAGGGTGGATGGTCAGTCATAGGAACCTCAACCCTAAACTGAAGTCACACTGTCTGTCCACTCCCAGTGTGCTCAGAAGTGAGCTCCCGAGTCTGCAGGAAGAGGCCAAGGTCCTGGGTCTGCAAAGAGCCCCTGAAAATAAGTGAGGCGCTACTCCTGCCACGTTTATTGGGACGAGATCTTTCCTGAATGAAGATGTCCCTCATCAACCCGCAAGGGCCCCATATGCTGGGCTGGGCTGGGCTGGGGCACTCATCTGGAGGCCCTTGCATTGCGGCCAGGGCCGTGGACCACAGGATGCAGGCGGGTCCTCGCGGTGACAGCACCTCTTCTGTGTGGCCCTGTCCTTCGTGACCCACCCGGTGGCTCTCATATCAGCAGCTGCTGGATCGACCTCAACCACCGCCCCATGCGCAGCCCCCTCCCGGGTGCGGCAGCAAGTCCCAGAGCAAGGAATTCGGACGCAACACACGGTAGGACGTTCCTTTAAAAATACTCTCCACAGCGTCTTGGGCCCATGCTCACTAATGGAAAACTGAAGAGATAAAGAAATCATAGTTTATTTTAGCTACTTCCCCTCGCAACACTGTTCTTGATTTATTTTTCTTTCTTTAAAGTACGAATTTTCTTTTAAAATATGAAGCTCTTTTACTGACTTCTATTCGAGAAGGTAAGCAACATAGATCACTTGCCAACCCTTCAAGGAAAGACACTTTTTCTGTCTGAAACTGCATATTTGATATTTCCAGGGTCTTAGGGGGGAAAAAAAAAAAAAAAGTCAGCCTCCTGAGGTAAACGGTGTTGCAGATAGCGGCGTGATAATGTATAGACGTTCAGCAGCAAGAAGCTTCTAGAATCAGACCAAATTAAGGAATGTCTTTCTTATGCTCAATGAAGAGAATAAAATATCAATGCCAGACAGGTTGGGGGCAGTGAGAGATGGTGGAGCTAAGAGGGCCGCGGCCAAGCGTGTCCCGCCAGATCTTCATCCCGATCCCCCGTCAGCTCGGGAAAGGTGAGGGCCGTCCTGGCTGCCATCTGGGGCAAGGGCCGCATTTTGTGCTACGCTCTTCGCAGCCAGTCCCTGCTATCGAGTATGACTTTTTGAGGTGAGAAAAGCTTGGGTTTTTGCCTCAAGCTGGCCATTAAGTCTTGCTAATGATCTCTTTCCTAAGGAAGTTGGAAATAACAGGAT
Organism: Phoca vitulina; assembly: GCF_004348235.1. Classification (NCBI taxonomy): domain Eukaryota; kingdom Metazoa; phylum Chordata; class Mammalia; order Carnivora; family Phocidae; genus Phoca; species Phoca vitulina. The sequence continues at coordinate 3,198,595 of NW_022589720.1, forward strand.
GTGATTTCATATAAATATAATATGTCAGAAGCTGCCCCCCCAGCTGTCATCACTGAGGTGGGATAACTTGAATTGCACAAGAAGTATTGCCCTATTTTCAAATAGACTAGAAAAGAGCTCTGATCCCTGAACGAATCTTCCCCCTGCCGCTCTTGATCAACAGCACCTCAGCGAGACAGGCAGGGTGTCCCTGTCTGGATCTGAGCTGCCACTGCATGGTTCAGCTATATCGCTTCTCTCCTGTTTGCCCAGGCCTTGCGTCAAGATAAAGAGGCCTTCTATTCAGAATTCAGCCCCTTCACATGGAAGCTCAAGCTCAAGTAGCAAGTAGGTAAGAATGAGAAATTGAGAAAGATCAGGGATAAATGGTGGTTTGAAACAAATCACTCTGGAATTTTGGTTTGGCCACTCCTGCTTCTGAATAGAAAGTTGCATGTGTTTTTTTGTTTTTTGTTTTTTTTTTAAGAGTTGTGACCTTAAAAAAAAAAAATCCTAAGTCTAAGCAGTAGGGGAAAAATGACTACTTTAAGCGTTTATTTTATCATCCTGTGTCATAAGACCTCCGTGTGATGCTCAGACAATGAAATGTCTGGAACCAGACGGTACAGGAAGCCCCAGCAGAGGGGACAGAGGGTCCAGGAGCTGCCCCGCTCCTAGCATGTGACAGGTCTCTTCATTAGAGGGTTCCACTTTTCCCAGGACCCAGGCTGACCCATGGTGACATGCACACGCCCGTGTAGAGAGATGACATGTGTGACCTTGACCAGGCCGCGTGGCCCCACAGAGTCTCAGTGTCCTCATTTGTCAATACATAAAGCTGGGAGATGAACATCTGCTTGAATAGATCAAATATGGTAACATATGTGAAAGAAACTGACCTCTCATCCAGCACATGAATATTAGTTAAATAGGCTTTACCAGAATCCAGTTTTGTTAAAGTGTTTAAAGTCTCAGTGTAGAATCTGTTCATTTATGTATTGATTCCTTTATCCTAAAATTTCCCTAACTGCCTCTAAGTCCGAGCTTCAACAATTTAGCATCCTTGGGGCGCCTGGGTGGCTCAGTTGGTGAAGCGTCTGCCTTCTGCTCAGGTCATGATCCCAGAGTCCTGGGATCGAGCCCCGCATCGGGCTCCCTGCTCGGCGGGGAGTCTGCTTCTCCCTCTCCCTCTCCCTCTGCCCCCTTACCAGGCATTGGTGGTTCAGTGGTAGAATTGTCTCCTGCCCTTCCCTCTGTCTCTCCCTCTGCTTGTGCTCTCTCTCTGGCAAATAAATAAATAAAATCTTTAAACAATTAAAAAAAAATAAACAACTTAACATCCTTTGATTAAGTTCATTTCCAAGTAAAAAGCAGCAGGTCCCCTGCCTCTCTGCGTGCCCGTGTCCCCCCTGGGAAGGAGTCTGGGTGGCGCGCACGTGGGGACCCGCGCCACGTCCAACGTCAGCACTGCACACAGCTGACCTGCCACCAGTGAAACCAGCGTGTGAGGGGTCCCCCTCTTTTTCTACAATTCCCTCCTGCTTTATTTATTTGTCTTTACAATAGGGAAGCCTCACCTTTGTGATTAGGACTATTTAAAATATTACTGATGCTGGTATATGCACTTGCCAAAGTGGCGTTCTTTGACTGCAATTTGAACCAGCTGTCCCACCTGTGCCTGTCTTAGGATGTCATCTTCCCCACGCCTTTCTGCTCCCGTCTGGTTGTTTCCATGGTACTAGGTCGAGCAGTGCCTCCCCAACGTGTGTGCTCCCCTAGAACCTCAGACTGCGACCTTTTGGAAACACATTCTCTACAGATGTAGCCCAATTAAAATGAGGTCACATTGGGTTAGGGCCAGCCCTAAATCCAATGGCTGGTGTCCTTAGACGAGAAGACAACACAGAAAGATAAACTCAGAGACGCAGAAGGAGCAAAGCCACGTGGGGACAGGTGCAGAGATGTTCCTATCAGCCCAAGATTGCCAGGAGCCACCAGGGCCTAGAGGAGACCAGGAAGGATCCTCTGGACGGAGCGTGGCTCTACCACCTGGATTTCAGGTTTCTGACCTCCAGAAATGGAAGAATACATTTCTTTTGTTCGAAGTCACTGTTTGTGGTCCCTTGTTCCCGTAGCCCTGGGAACAAATGCAGTGTCCAGCTTGGGTTGCTCCAAGTGGCCTCGCCGTGTGCTTCCCAGGACAGGCTTCAGCATGGGGATGCGGCCCTGGCTCAGCAGCTGGGGTTCTGGGAGAAGCGTCTCCTTGTCGCTCCCTGACAGTGGGGTCATGGGTACGCCGTCACCCTCTCTGCTCTTCAATATCCACATTCATTAAAAAACAAAACAAAACAGGGGCGCCTGGGTGGCTCAGTCGTTAAGCGTCTGCCTTCGGCTCAGGTCATGATCCCAGGGTCCTGGGATCGAGCCCCGCATCGGGCTCCCTGCTCAGCGGAAGCCTGCTTCTCCCTCTCCCACTCCCCCTGCTTGTGTTCCCTCTCTCGCTGTGTCTTTCTCTGTCAAATAAATAAATAAAATCTTAAAAAAAAAAAAAAACAGGCAATTGAAATAGTTGGTGTATAACATTCTGTTGACAAATACCCAAAACTCTGTTAATAGATATATTTATATTTACCCCTTTGATAATAAAAACTCTCTGAAAAACATTTTCATGTTGGATCAAGATCAAATGGAAAGGCATATTTGATGATTTGTGTAAGTAATTTAAAAAGAATTTAATTTCAGCTACTTTTTGTCAACTTTGAAATATATTTCATGTACATTTGAATTCAAAATGTATTTAAAGTAAGAAAAAATATGGTTTCTAATAGCAAAGGCATGATAAATACCTGCTTAAAGTACAATTACAAACTAATTTTGGATATTTTTTGGGGGGGTATATATCATTCTATGCTCTAGGCAGAGTGGTTGTGTCCTTCCAAAATTTATGTGTTGAAACCTAGCTGCCAGTTTGATGGCATTAGGAGGTGGGGCCTTTGGGAGGAATGGTTGGGAGGACCTTGATGTTGCAGCTTCTAGCCTCCAGAACAGTGAGAAAGAAATTTCTGTTGTTTATAAGACTCCTGGCCTATGGGACTCTGTCACAACAGCCCAAATGGACCCAAACCTTCTGTACCGGCAGCTGCGAGGACAGAATGAAAACCTGGTCAATTAACTCTGAACCAGCAGCTTGGGAAAGCTGGTGAGGATCCAGCCCTTTCCTGAATGCCCCCACATGGAAGCCTGTAGGGCCGTGGGCATGTGGGGAGCCCCCGGGCTCAGAGCAAGGACAAAGTCAGTAGGGACACCAGGGACGTGAGGCATGTGTGTTGGTCGTCTCGTGTCTCTCCACCCTGTATCTCCTTGGCATTTCTTCCTCTGGGTGGCTCATTCTCTTCCTGAGTCTCTCCGTGTCCTCCGCTTGTGTGCCCTGTGCCTCCTTCCTTCCCAGCGCCTGCCGAGGGCAGAGGCGTCATCGTCCATGGCCTGGGCAGCGGTCAGTGACAGGGAGAACATGGTAGCCTGGGCTTCTTGGAATGCTCACTTGGGATCTGCTGCAAATGAATGGTAGCCAAATCCTCATGGTGGCAGAATAGCTATGCTTTGAAAGGGATCCTCCTTCCCTTTTCTATAAGCCTTCATTGCAAACAATAAAAGAACATGAAAATACATTCAAAAGAAAAATGCTATTTTCTCACCTCAACAATATATTGATTTTGTACATTCTCTTCCAATATTTGCCCACTTCTACACAGATACTTTACAAAATCGTATTCAAAGTTTTTATACGTTTCTGTATTCTGCATTTTTTTAAAATTTAACATACACATTTTTCCTGGTGCTATGCAATTTTGTACACAGATTTTAAATGACTGTGATGTTTCTTCTAATGAATGTGTTGGACATTATCCTTTCCTTTAACCATAGACATTTAAATATTTTTTTCTCCACATAATGATTAAGCTTGCATTATATAGTAGTCCTTTGGGTCTAGATGATTAAACATGAAGTACACGACTTTAAACCCATTTTATAACACCATGTTTTAGAGTTGCATTATTTGTCAGTGGATACCTCATGTGTATAAAGATGACACATCCTTCTTGATATATGATACCTTATTTCCTTGGCCTCAATTCCTCAGACTGAGTTTTCGAGGTCAACCCTCGGTCACCATGCCACTGGTTGGTGTCCTAGAGCCAGTCATCACCCATATTCAGGGTTCAACAGTGAGTGATCTTTCTTTGCTGAATATTCTCTCATTAGGACAAGATTAAGTAAGTATTCCATAAATAAGACATAGTTTATCAAGAAATACTCAGTTCCCATGGCCCTGTGGCCGCACTGGATCCCTCCATCATTGTATGGGTAGGAAACATCGGGTGAAGCATCTCAGAGAGGCTCATGGGAGCGGTGAGTTCCCAGAACGTGCTGCTGATGGAACAGAACTCGCTGCACAGATTCTCGAATTCCAGGACACACTTTATGGGGGGTCAGCCCGTCAGGGATGGCATGCCACCAGACCAGGTGCCTTTCCATACAGTCAGCCACTGATGATTTGCTTTTTCTACTAGAGTATGATTTTTTTTTTCCTTTGGTCAAAAAGAATCCACTCACTTAGTCATGCAGCAAACATTTAGTACCTACAATGTGCTCAGAAGTCAGGTTGTAGAAGTAACTCACCTAATAAGGGCCCTGCTCACTGAGCAAACACAGATAAGCAAGAAACTAAAGAACTAGAAAGTAAATCCATGCCAGGCAGAGGAAGAAAGCTGGTTTACGAAAGTGGTCAGGAAAGGTTTTTGGATAAGGTGACATTTGAGCGGAATTCTACGGGGAAGGAAGTAGAACGTCATGGGTTTATTAAGGAAAGAGCACCGAGCCAGAGAGAAGCCTGGGAGCAGAACCTCAGTACAGGAAGAGGAGCTGAGAAATGAACAGGGATGGAAAGGGGCACGAAGAAGATGGAGCCGATGTTGGGACCTGCCGCGGGCTAGATGGTGCAGGATCCCTGGGGCTACCACGAGGACTGCCATCTTTTTTTCCAAGGAGATGAGAAACCATTGGAAAATCTTGAGCCAAGAAGCAACTTGATCTAAACTGTGGTGTTTGTGTGTGAGTGCGCGTGTGCAAGTGTACCCTGGCTCCTGTAAGAATAGGCGGGAGATGGTCAAGGGAAGAATCTGTAAGATCCATCAGGAGACCAGGAAACTAATAGTGCAAAAGAGCAGTTGGTAAACGGTAGCTGCGGGGGCTGGACTTGTGGTCAGCAAACTGTTAACATGGGGTGGGTACACCGAAAGGATCCAGGAGGCAGAGCCAACAGGATTCAACAAGAATTGGCTGTGGGATGAGAGATAAAATTGGAATCGTGAATGACCGGAATTTTTTTCCTCAGTAGACAGGGTGACTTGTGGGGGATATTGAACAAACTGATAAGCATTTTCTGCCCGTGACAGATTATCTGAAGTCCATTTGGAATTGTTCTACAACATTTCCCATGGTTTGCATTTGTGCAAAACATTGTAGTGAACACACATTCATGCAACTATTTTCTTCTCTTTGAAGGTGATTTCCCTCTCAGCTGCAGTGGGGGTTCAATGAAGGACCAGCATGTCATTCTGAGCTGTGAGTAGCATGGCATTGGGAGGAGTTGGGTGTCTCTGGACTTGTCCTATTGCAGAAGGACGAGGAACGGAGGCACGTGGCTGGCAAGATGGGAAGTTTGGTTAACAGAAGCGGAAGCAGGCGGGCTTCTCGCCTGCACAGGAAATGAAGTCCAAGTAGTGACGGCTCCAAAGAAAAATGTTGGCACAGTGATGAGAGAGGCACGGGAGGGCTCAGAGTCAGCAGTGGGGGAAAGATTGGGAGTCTGAAAAGGAGTCATGAGCAGGGTCATGCTTTGTGATCTTACTGCAGCTGCTGTTAGTTTTTTGATTTTGGATTTGTTCTTCCCTGTCCTAGTTTAACAGGTTGTGTGGGTGGCAGGACTTGAGGAGTTATGGAAATGGAAATGGGGAATAGGCAGGGCAACAGGATCGGCTTCAGCAGGTTCATCGGGGCCCATGTGGATGCCCCCCGTGGCATAGTGCTCCTCCCACCATCTTCAGATTCTTGGACCAGGCTTTGCCTTCCTCCCTTTGAATCACAGAATTCCTGGGGGTTTGGTTTTTACACAAGATTATAGAGGGGACACCAAAACAGTGCAGAATGGAAATATTTGTGGAAAATATCTTGGCTTTTCTTCAGAGTTAAACACATCACAATGGTGTATCTGAGAAGATGGTTGGTCAGATTGTGGAATTACATTGGAATACATAGATTGGTTTTCCCCCAAGAGAGCAAGAGGAACAAAGAACCAAGAAGAGATATGACTAAAACTCCAAGTATATGTTTGATCCAGAAGTAGCAGCAGAAAAGATGAAGTGGTCAAAACAGTTTTTCTGCAAAAGTGGATCAGGTAAGGTTGGTCGATAGAACCTAGAGAAGGTCTGGTCCTCAAATTCCCTTTTGCACACCTTTTCTGCTGCCCACTGGTATCAAAGATACTGTTAGTATGGGGAATAGAGTTCAATGCCAATTATTAATGATGTTACATGTGATGGAGAAGCAAGAGGGTGAAATCTGCTGATGACACAAAATTATTAGGTTAGTCAAGACCAGAGAGGATGATGAAGCATCGTGGATGGGCTGAACAAAACCCAGTAATTGGGCAACATGATGGCAGATGAAATCCACTGTAGACAAGGTGAAACTTACTGGAAAGAACAAATTAAATGCCTATGCTGAAGGGCTCTGAATTGGTTGTAGTCTCCTGAGAATAAGATCTAAAAATCATCATAGCTCAGTGAAAACATCTGCTCTATGCAGAGCACCAGTCAGAAAGAATGAACAAGATGTCAGGCTGTGTGAAGACGGGCTAAAAAATGCATGAATGATTTAAAGTTATTATCACGAAGACCCCTTTTATAATCTTTTGTAAAAACCAAGGAAAGAAAACATTAAAAGAGGGGAAAACACTGTAACAGGGGTCAATTGGCTATGCATATGTTAAGACTGCAGCGCGGAGGGAAGAGAAAGAAACAGCACGGTTTCCTACGCTTGCTTCCTATAAGTGGGTAATATAATGTGGTGTGTGCAGAAAGATGAAAGTCAGCTTGAGTCATCTTCATTCAGGAAATGATTGTGGAGGACTAAATATGTCATGACATTCCAGGGAGAACATATTTCAGACAGAAGACTGTGAGGATTTCCTTCTAAGGAAACTGGCTTAGTTTCTGCAGGTGGCGAGCAGCTTCCATTGGAACCAAGTGTCCGGGAAGGAGTTTCCAGGGTTTTCTGCCAACACAGCTGGCCTGAGCCATCACGCAGAAAGAAGCACGTGGACAACCTCATCCCATGTGCATGGTTCCTGTTCCCCACTTCCCTCCACCAGCCCAGCTGCCTTCCCAGTGGCTTTGCATGTTCTCTGTGTGACACACTCTGTTCATGACCCTCCCAAGCCCCAGGGTTAGCCCTAATTAGAAATATTGACAAGTTAGTTTTCTCATATCATTGATTTTGTGTTTATCGAGAAGCCTCCTAGGATTTTATAGATGCAGAACTGGCTCTTCTGACTCTTCCTTTATGACCCCATCGCAGTTTTTATTCAGCGAGATGAACCTCCAAGGAGAATTTGTCTGCCTTACCGAGGACTGATAAAGGAGTTATTATCACTAAAGCATTAAAATCCTCACCTTACTGTAAGTAGACTCTCCTTTGAAACAAATTAGAGTGAGCTCTGAAAGGTGACTTATGCACTGCTCTTTCTGAAATAAAATTTCACTGGATTCCATGCTGCGTCTCAATTTACCAGAAGCAGACTCAATCAAAGCAGTACTTCTCAAAGGGCAACCCCAGAACCCCAGGGAACCAGTGCAGGATGAGCCTGGGGCCGACTGAGGTTCTGGAAGGCTCCTCTAGATGGTCTTCTTTCTAGCTTTGAGTCCTCCTTACAGTTGCCCTCCAAACCACACACTTGCATGCCTTCGTACTCCTTTGTGTCTTCGGCAATGTGTATCCGCTGCGGAAATACTCTGTCATCTGCAGTGATGGTGGATTGCGCTGTGGCCCGGCTCTTCTCTCCTCCCTCTGTGGGGCCCTTTGCCAGGTTACTTTGTAGTGTCCTCTGACCACAGATCCAGTTTCTTTGCCTGGTTTGGTTTAGCCAGTAGATTGAAGCAGAAGTCCCGGGCCTGGAAAGGCTCCACCTGTTTCATGGGCTCCCTTGAGCCTCTACCCTCATCATGGAATGGAGGCACCTGAGTCTGCCCGCTAATTCCATGAGGAGGAAGAGATCAGAGCTGCCCCTGCCAACCCCCGATGGGATCCATGACTTCCCACTGGATGTACATCTGTAGGTGGCCCAGCCAAGCCCAGCCCAGACCAGTCAGCTTGGGCCTCTTATGGGTGCAGGAGCCCAGGTAGACCAGCGGAGACCCCAGGTCCCTTGCACACTCAGGGATCTATAAGAAATAATAAACAACTATGTTTTCTTGTATCACTGAACACTAGGCTTGTTGTACCACAAGAGCTAACTGGTGGGCTTACCATTTATGGCCTCACTCTTTCTCCTTCTGGAAGGTAGGATTACTTTTTTTTTGTTTTATTTACCTTTTTTCCCCTTAGAACTTAGAGAAACAACTGGCCCTTAGTAAGGACTCAGAAAATATTTTGAACAACAACATCAATCACTCAGTCAATTAACTTTGGACATCGAATAGCTCTGAGCTGAAATTTCATTGTTTTGACTGCTTGGAAGCAGGGGTTGGACGACCTTTTTCTGTAAAAGCCAGATAATATATATCTTAGGTTTGCAGGGCCTGGTTCTTTGTTTGTTGTTTCTGTTTCTGTTTTTGTTTTTTTATAACCATTTAAAAATGTAAAAAAAAATTCTTGGTTCTAGGGACAAGCAAAAAACAGCCCCCTGGCTGTACTCTGCAGACCCCTGCCTAGAGAATGCCTCTTATTGGATGCACATTGGCGCTGCGCGTTGAGCTGCCCAGATGCACCTCGGAGCACTTGCTTGTGGAACTCATTATTAAATTCTTCGTCGACACGATGGCCACAGCTGCTGCTTCACTTGTGTTGAGATTTGTCTCCAGTCCCATCCCAGGAGGAGCGGTGTTCTTGAGCAACTGTGTTGATTTAGCTGGTGGACATAAAGTGTGGGGAATGGTTCCATTTACATCTCTTCAAGACTCGTGTTTTGGCCACTGTGCAACCAGGAATCGTCAGTAATGTTTGTTTAAGGGTTCTTTTATCTTTGTGTTATAAGTCTTTTTTTTTTTTTTTTTTTATTTACTCCAAATTTACCCTCTGTTGATTTATCCCATTATATAAATTACTCAGTGCTCTGGATTCTTATTGGAGGAGGTGAAAAGTACATGAATAGATGTTTATTTTTTTCTAAAGATTTTATTTATTTATTTATTTGAGAGAGAGAGAAGCAGACTCCCTGCTGAGCGAGGAACCTGATGCAGGGCTTCATCCCAGGACCTGAGATGAAGGCAAATGCTTAATCGACTGAGCCACCAAGCACCCCGAATAGATTTTTAAAGCACAGTAGTTACAAATTAAGAGGATTGAACAAAATTGCTTAAAATTTTTCTAATTTAAGAAATCAATCACACAATGTTATTCTACCACAAAGAGCTAGTTATAGCTGAAGAATAACAATTTAAAGGATTTTTCTGATGCAGATGCCTATTCATCCATATTCAACTCTAGATGGAGAGAGAAACACAGATAGATAATTGACCCTCTACGGCACCCACCCACAAAGTCAACGTGAGAAGTGTGTATAGCTGTGTCATGGGAAGAGTGATTTACCTCTTGCATATACAGAGAATCTCATGACAAGGCCAATTCTCTCCATATTATTAATAAAGTTAGCACTGACTACATTATAAAGTAATTAGTTGCCCAAATGTTTCTGCTAGACTAGAAACTGAATGTTGTCAGGTCTCCCTTTCCTTTGTGTCCCCAAATACCTGGAATGGTCCCTGGTGGAGCCTTCGATACTTGATAGAAATCTGCTCAGTTCATTCATTTTTAAAATCTTTGTTTTTTCCTGCAAGTATTGTTATTTCATATGAATAAAGATTTTGTGTTTTTGTGTTTTACCTTGTTAATTGTTTCTCATAGCAAGAGCATGTATTCCAAATGAGGGAACTGAGTCTTAGGAGTAGCTGTACTTATCCAAATCCAGGCATCTTGTAGTGGCAAGCCATTGACCAGAATGCAGACCTTCTGATGGCTAGTGCTAGCTCACTGGTAGGATGACAAACTGCTTATTGGTATGAAAATATAAGCTGACAGAGCTCTCTAATCATGGGGGGAAAAAAGATGTTCTCCAGCCAAGGATGTTTTAATCGCTTAGGCATGGAATTCTTGTATTAAAACAACTCCTATGGATTCGTCTCCCTGAGTCTCTCTTGTCCCAATGCAGTGGTATGCTAATGCAATTATTGAAAGCTACAAAATGGATCTTCATATCCCACCGTTTCTCTCCTTGTGTTTGTTCTCCATGGTCTCCAAATCACCCCTGGCCTTCACCTGCCTGGGATGATAGATCTGACCCCTGCCAGGGATTGTCATGCTCATTCCTAAACTCTGTTTGTCTACAATCCACCTTTGTCAGTGACTTTAGCAAAAGGTGGGGAGAAAGGTAGAGAACCTTTGCATTGATAATTCTATGAAAGGAGACTGATGACTCCATGGGAAGCAGACTCTCTCTGCTTTGTCTCTTCCAGCCCTGTGCCGGGCATTGTCTCAGCCCTGGTCACGCAGCCCTTATCCCTCAGCCTCCTTTGCCTCTGTCTTCTTGCCGCTGTCTGAATGCTGGAGGAAAGGAGGAATCAGAGTATTTCACGCCAACTCTGGGCTTCAGAAAGTGCTTCTGATGGTCTTGCTGTCCTCCTGGATCAGGATGCTTCTGAGCAGCCCTCACCACAGCCAGAGCAACATCCTCAGTTTTGGGTTTGCTAACACAGCCCCCACCCCCCTCCGGAGTGAAGGGCTGGCAGAGCTTTCCTGCCACCGCTGGTCTCAGGGTTACCTCACCATCCCCCGGGCCGCTTCCTTGCTCTTGCACCACCTGGGGAACAGATTCCCTGCTCGAATTTCCCCATTTGAAATACCTGCAGTTGTTTTGTTTCCTCTTGGAACGCTGAGTAACATAAATCAGTGACTCTTCTTCATTTGAATTGGAGGGAACTGAGTCCCACGAAATCAAATGTCTTGTCGACAACTCCATGTCCTGTAAGGGGTAGCATCGGGATTTTAACACAGGCCCGTCTGTCTCTGGGGTGCATGCTTTCCTGCCGTGGCCTATCAATGCAACTGCCGAGCTGGGCCGTGCTGGTTCTCCTGGTATTAATACTGGGCAACACTTACCATCCTCTGCCTCCAGGGACAGACAGGAGAGCGAGTGTTTTGACACTTGTTTCTTGGGGACTTACAGCGACAGACCTTCTAAACCCATGTTGGATGGGTCAGTGGGCCTTCGCTGACTTCAGGTGGCAAACCACACCCAGTCCTGAGGGCTGCAATTAATATCAATGTTTAGTGTTGCATAAGGCTGAGCAGGACAGGACCTAGACAGGAAGGAATGGTCTCTGGGAGGCACTTGGATGTGCAATACCTAATCAAAATCATCATGAGCTGGAAGTGTGGCCAGACGCTGCAAGGACTAATAATGGTAATATTTCCCAGCATACAGAAATCCATAATCATGCTATCAATTTTTTTGAGAATGGCAAATTGAGTTGCTATCTTTAAAAAAAAAAAGAAAGCAAGAAGAAAGAAAGCCCTCACGCGTTGTACCTTGCAACTGCTTTGGAATATTTACTGTTTTGCTGGAATAAGAGCTCTAATGCTGAACATCTCAGCATTTCACCTCTGAGGCTTCTGGACCGTGTCAGAGTAAAAGCAATCAATATTGGTTAATAAGCCAGATCAGTGTTATTCGTATTCTTTACAACCTTGGCATACTTCATTTTATGTACAGATTGCCTATGAAAACTTGGGCTTATATCTTGTCTAGACAATGCCTTACATGGCCATTCCAATTAATAATGTGCCAGAATTATCTTATGCTTAATGCAGCTGGCTCTATATTGACTCTGGAAATTAAATTTACTCCACAATGGTATTGACAGCTGGGTCTCTGGCATATTTAATGGATTTGAATGAAGACGGGGCTGTATCTCATGCCTTCAAGCAAAATGTTGATAACTCATCATTTTCATAAAAAGTGAAGAAGTGTTTTATCTATAAATGTTCCATCTCTCAGCAGACAAAATCAATGTAAAAGGTGGTTGCAATCGGTTGAACTCACCTCTGTGAAAGAAAAAAAAAGGAAACTATCCCAGGAAGTCTGTAAAACAAGGGCTTGCTGGTTCATTAAATGTGTACATCAGGAATCTCAGTGTATTTCAAAGGAGTAGTTTTAGTCCCACGGAGTAAAACTGTGTCCCGCAAATTTGATTTGAACATAATGAAAATTCTCATAAATGTGTATGTCCAAAGTCAGTCTTGGAAACGTGGCTCTCCAAGTTTTAACTGGTTTATTTCAGGCATGGGGGCATCAGTATGGACTCCGCCCTGAGCCATCCTTCCCACTCACGAAAGTTACGTCCTGGGGAAAAATAGTGTAAACCACCTAAAGGAAGGCATTTGATGTAGATGGGCTTGATTTAATGAAACCAACGTATTGACAGGCACACAGTGATAGATTTTGCTGGCTTCCCGTGCCACGGGCACCATGTAAGAATGCATGAGAGGAGAGGGGGCAAGCTTCCCTAACTCCTGGACACTTGCTGTGTTGTAAGTTCATTGTAAGATAGATCGTCCTCCTGATGTGGCTTCTAAACTGACACAGTCTGGGATAATTCTGGGGCAAAAGCCTCCCAAGATTGTGGGGGGTGGGGCAGAGGGGTCAGAAGTCCGTCTGAGTTGAGTGATGGGCAAGGCAGCTCACCCACTCACCTCACACTCCCAAACCCACCCCCCAAATATTTTATTGTGACCTGATGAGCTGGGGCAGAAGGTTTTCTTCTTGTGAAATTGGAAATGACCCTAGGAGAGTGTTGTTGAGCACTCACAGTTTGGAGTGACAATTTATCAGATCCTTTCTACTCCAGTATGGGGTTGCAGCCCTACCCCATAAGAATAGGCATGGAACAGCTAAGGTTGGAAACATTGTGGGGAGTGGGAGATCAGCGCCGCGGGAAGAGGACGTCCCTGCACGCAGTCCAGCTGTGTAGACGGTGGCTCTGGGGTGAGGCCTCGCTTCTGCCTGACCTCACGCGGGGACTGGGTGATGCTGGGTGATGCTGGGTGATGCAGGACAGCAGCCCAGGGAGGATGCCCTCTTCCAAAGTGAAGAAGTCCCAGGATCCAAGAGAAAGCCTGCGCTGGAAGGTGAGGATGCCAGGACTCCTTGTGTTCACCATGATCACATCCCAGAAGGACTGGTGCTCGTGTGTAGACGCGAATGTGTTCAGTAGGGCCCCCTGCCGTGACGGAGCGGGATGCAGTGGACGTGGCCTTCCCACTGGGTAGATCGGAAAGGTCGGGAGTGGGGGTCTGTAAAATGTGGAATCGTGACATTCTGGACACTGAGAAGGTTGTATTCTATGACCTAATTTGATTCTTGGGACAGGTTAGGCAAGTGGGGGTAAGGATGACCTGATACTTCTTCAAAAGTGATGCCCACGTGTACGAGGTTCCTGGGGCTGCCGCAACAAAGCACCAGGAGCCCCAGGCCTGACAGTAACAAAAATTCCTTCTCTCACAGACCCGGGGGTAAAAGTCTGAAACCCAGATGTTGGCAGGGCCACTTTCCCCTCACTTCAACGGAGTTTCCCTCATGCCTCTTCTGGCTTCTGGTGGTCGGTGGTGCTCTCTGAGGACCCAGCTTTGTGACAACGTATCCACCCGTCTCTGCCTCTGTCATCACTGAGCCTCGTCCTATGTGCCTGTGCGTATATTTCCCTCGTCTTAAAGGACCCCGGTCACAGGATGATGACTTCGTCTTAGCTAGATTATATCCACAAAGACCTGATTCCCAGTTAAGGTAACACACAGGTCCTTGGGTTAGGGCTTCCACATATCTCTCTGGGGACACAATTCCATCAGTGCCATGGTTTTCTACTGATGGGGAGAGACTCAGGAAAGACCTTCTTGCGTCCCTTAAATAAGCAGTTCCTGTTATACTCTCTCCCACCTCATCACTGTTCTAACTGCTTCTCCCAAATTTTCATGCTGTATTTTTATTTGCATTCTCTTGAGATTTCCTCTTGATCCACTGACCATTGAGAAGCGTGTTAATTTCAAAGGGCTGACTTCTGGAAGGGAGGCCATAAGAGTGACCCCTTCCCTGTGGGACAGATCACTAGCCCCATCCTGGCTACATCAGGTCCAGGAGATGGTTGGGAATATCCATGCGGTAGTTCCCTTAGAGCGTTGGTCCCCACGCCAGTGGGGACCGGTGGGGCTTACACCACCTTGTTGAGGGGCAGGCAAGCTCTTCAAACTGGGAAGACTTCCCTCCTGAGAACCGGGGTGGAAACTGAAGGATCCAGGCTTCCAGGCTCCTTTCTGGTCATAAGTGTTCAGAACAACTTCCTCTGGTGGCTTATTTGTAAAATGTCCCCATAGCCCGTGGTCACTTTATACTGGCCAGCCACCATCTCCACTAAACAGACCCTTCGTAACACAATTAAGGTGCCTGTGCCCGTTCTTTGTTTGTTAGACACTTTTGCCTTCTCTTGCCAATGTAATCACTCATCCAGTAATGAAAATCTCCTGATTGTTCTTGTGGCGGGTAAATCAGGTAACTCAAGTTCGTTAAGAAATAAAACGGTAATATAGTTCCACTTACAAAACCCAGAGTCAGTCTCCAGAACATCAAGATAAGAAAACATTCTGAACAATAATGTATTGTTTTGACACAATGAAAAAGCTTTCAGTGCCAAATCAAGCAATGATCGTAGCATTGCCAACTTTCTTATCCCTACCAACAACAAAAATAGAGCACTTTTGTAACATAAAATCGCTCATTGTTCCACTAGACTGTCTCTGACGAGATTCAACTAATCATCCAAAGTAGACAATAATTTCCTCCACATGCATTCTTAATATTGTTTTTGTCAAGGGACCTTCTAATAATAAGGCCCCTTACGTGTAATGTTGCTACTTTTAATCGAGAATTAAGAGTATCGGGGGAACGCTGTCTTAGAAGCATTCTTGGTCCTTCCCTCTCCATGCATGTAACAACTGTGTACGCCAAGCGTGGAACTAAGCACTGTGGGCAGAGCATGAATTACAGAGTCCACAGACCCTGGTGCTCAGGGGATTCATAGTCCCCAGGAGTAGCAGAAGATTGGCCATGGGGCAAGGTAGAAGTCACAAGTGTTGCCTGAGGAGCATGTCTGTGCTGGGGGGTCAGAAGAGGAGGAAAGTGCTTCTAACATCAGATTAAGGAAACCATGAGAAGAGCCGCTGCTGGAGCCAGACTTTGGCATTGTGTTCTCAGGCCAACAGACAGACCAGACAGAACAGGGCATGGATGTTCAGATCAGGAGGCCAAGGAGCAGGCTAGCTAGTGAGCGCCCCCTACTGTTCTCCGCACCACTGCCCAGGGCGCCATGATGGATCCTGTGACTGCCAATGCCCAGGGGACCACGGAGGGTGGGGCAGGGGGTTGGGGTCAGAGCAGGGCAGGGCTTGGTTCAGAACCACAGAGTTTTCTTCAGAACACCACTGATGCTTTCTCATGTAAGACCATTCCTGTTTGCTTTTGTTTGAGTTTTAGTGCTGTTTTCATTTTATGCCCGTCCTTTATTTGTTCATGCGTTGGTTGTTCAAGAGAAAAGCAAGGAAAGAACAGATATAAAAGGGAGAAGAAAGTGAAGCATCCTTTGCCAAAACTTCTGGGACTCTTGCCGTGAAAATGAGCATTATATCCTGTCATGTATAGGGCTTTTCGGGTGGGATGCTTAGACGTGGAATGCACACTTACGCACAGGTTTGGAGGGACAGCTGTGAATTTCACTGGGAGTGTGCCCCCTGGCTGGGAGCCCGAGGCCCACACTGAAGGCCACACTTGCAGGGTGCTTGTGTGAGGGCTGACGTGACCAAGATTTAATGTAAGAAGAAGGAGTTGGCATTCATTGTCTCAAGTTCTTTCCTTTTCAAGAAATAAGAAGTCTGTAGCTTTGGTTGTTTCTCTGTACAATATTCTCTTTTCCCAGTACAGAGTTTCTTCAACAGGTCACACCACTTAGGTCGGCTTTCTCATATCACGTTATGTGAGGCTGCCCAAGTTTATCCGTGTCAGCCTGATCCAGTGTCATAAATTACAACCCTGACATATTAGTTCTTCCCGAGTCTTGAATTATTAGTACCCCTAACGAGAACTTCTGGTAAAGTGAACACACACCAATTGACTCTTATTGAATTATTAGTACCCCTAACGAGAACTTCTGGTAAAGTGAACACACACCAATTGACTCTCAGCTAACTTTACTTTTATATGAAAGTAGTTGACCTACTCAAATCCAGAATTTAAAATAAAATTATACATGTGAAATTATCTTTTTTCATGTGCAGAAAAATCCCAATGTTGTAACTCATACAAATTACAGAAATATCAAAACAGAAGCTGCTGAATAAGATACATTAATTGGATATGTATTTTCTCTGTTTTGTTTCTTTATAGTCTAGTTATGACTTTTAACAATTTTACTAACATTATTTCACAATTGTCAGATAGAGGTTTTTTGGTCTGTTCTTGTTTCTGTTTTTGATTTTTTGTCTCTCCATGATGGGACTCAGAAGTCTTCAAATCAAGTCTTGCTGAACAAACAATGCAGTATCTTTATTAAAGACAAACATGTCTATGAGGAACTCTATACTTTAGTGAGAAAGTGTTGTTAAATTTCTGTATAAAACCATGAGATTTAAATATGCTACCCTAAATTCAGAATGAATTTCACTTAAAATTGAGCCATTTGAAGGAAGAATGCCCCACGCTTCACACAGGGTTTCCTGTGTTCCCAGTCTGGTTCTTCTCTCAGCCTAATTTCTACATTAGTTCTACAGAGGTTTATTTTTTTTTAAAGATTTTATTTATTTATTTGACAGAGACACAGAGAGAGCAGGGGGAGTGGGAGAGGGAGAAGCAGGCTTCCCACTGAGCAGGGAGCCTGATGTGGGGCTCCATCCCAGGACCCTGGGACCATGACCCAAGCCAAAAGCAGACGCTTAATGACTAAGTCACCCAGGCGCCCCTCTACAGAGGTTTAAACAAAAAAAATAATTTGGGGTTGGGGGGATCAAGAACTATTTGTTCCACTGGGAAACACCTGGATTTGTGTCCTGTAAGTGGCAACTATCTAATCCAGAAAGAGTGTCTCAAAAATTACAAGAGAGATGTTTCCCTTCTATGAAATCCATGTGTCCATATTTTTTTTTTAATTTTTTATTGTTATGTTAATCCCCATACATTACATCATTAGTTTTAGATTTAGTGTTCCATGATTCATTGTTTGTGCATAACACCCAGTGCTCCATGCAGAACGTGCCCTCCTCAATACCCATCACCAGGCTAACCCATCCTCCCAACCCCCTCCCCTCTAGAACCCTCAGTTTGTTTTTCAGAGTCCATCGTCTCTCATGGTTCTTCTCCCCCTCCGATTTCCCCCCCTTCATTCTTCCCCTCTTGCTACATTCTTCTTCTTTTTTTCTTTCTTAACATATATTGCATTATTTGTTTCAGAGGTACAGATCTGAGATTCAACAGTCTTGCACAATTCACAGCGCTTACCAGAACACATACCCTCCCCAGTGTCCATCCCACCCAGTCATCTGGGGGCCACCTGGCTGGCTCAGTTGGTGGTGAAGCACTGACTCTAGATCTCAAAGTTGTGAGTTCAAGCCCCATGTCCGGCATAAAGTTTACTTAAAAAAAATAAAAAGTAAAACAAAATAAAAAAAGTGTTTTGTTTTGTTTTGTTTTTCTGTGGCACATGGTCCTCACGAAGAAGAAATGGCACATGCAACTTTTCATGCTCGCTGTCAACCTTAGCTTGACTGCACGATGGAGAGAATTCTGGAAAGGGTCCATGGAATAACCAGCCGATTGTGGCTGGGCCGTGACATCACTGAAGCTGCGTTTGCTCTAATGTGCATCTGATTTCTCAACATCCATTACCTGGGGCATGTCTGGCATCTCCAAGGGGCACTGCTCTCATCTGCAGAATGATGAGGGCAGGGCCTGGCCCATTTGTTTGAGGAACGAGAGGGAACCAGGCGTGGAAAGTGCTTAGACATGGCGAAGGTTCCAGATACACAGAGGGAAGTGGTATGATTCATTGGCTGTTGTGTACATGACTTTCACAAGGGAAGGCCAGAAGGACCAACTTTTCCCTGAACGTGGGTGAAGAAGGGGTGTGTCAAACCTGAATGCGAGAGAGGGGATGCAATGACAAGCCTCTTCAAACAATGCCTCAGGGTGGATCAAAGTTTTCTCCTCTTGGAAGCTGTAGGAATTCCCCCCTTCATCTTTGGGGGCTTTCCTGTTCAAATAGCTCACCCAACCCACATGAAGGGAAGCCTGCTCCGAGGTATGCGAACATACTTGTAGGGTTGTGTCATCTACGTTGGCCATATGTTAATGGTGGGTTACACATCAATAGCTCTGGAAAACATATAAGTGACTAGGGTTTTCAAAGGGTATGCTTCAGTGAATGTGCATTCCTGGGGCCCATCTATAAAAAGATGTTCAGTCACGCATTCAGCACTTGGTCTTAATTTTCTGTTGATTTCTAAGCTCTACCAAACCACAAACAGCTCTGTGGGCTTCTCCATCAAGCTGGTTTCACAGATGGAGATGCAGCAGCAGATCTTACCCCAAATCAGAATTACATGCAACAAAGGGAAAATAAAGGGAATGGAGCCCCAAGGCTTTACACATTACCCTAATAAGCCATTTGGAACAGCGGTCATAGCTATCCGAAGCCCTGGAGTACATATCACCGGAGGCATTTTGATACTTTTATGCATTGCGTAGATATTTTTTTTCTCAATACATTCCTTTCTTTGAGAAAATTTCTTCGGTGTCCAGTTAAGAAAAGATGATTCAGTTTTTTTCAATAGCACATTGTAAATATAAAGTACAACTTGCTCCTTTATTAATTTTTTAAAGCGACTTGTATCCTGCATGCATTTTGGACTATAGATTTATGGCAGATGCACTGTGGACCCCACCTGAACAACGAGAGGGTTTCCAGCTCACCCGAGTCATTAGCCCTGGCCCTCTGCATCCCCAGAAGCTTCTTTGTGTGCAAGGAAACAAGCTTTCCTGTGTTCAGAATGTGACCATGAGCTGGTTGCTGATCCACTGCAGGGAATGGACAGGGACTAAGGTCCTAAGAGGTTTTTAAACACAGGAAAAATATGTGTGACTATCCCAAAGAGATCCTGTGAATCAGTGTAGCACTAAAACTTTGCACAGCCGCCGTGTCCTCTGCAGCGCAGGTCTGCTGGTCCCGGGCAGGACACGGCCGTCTTCGGAGGTTGCTGCACGGGACCCCAGTGGCCTTTCATTATGCCTGGGGCGATCTGGCCTTAAAGAAAGCACTCCCGTGGCATGGAAGTCAATATTTTTTTTTTTTTTATCACAGACATTATGCATATCATCAATGAAAAAATAATTAAATCCATCCTTGGCCCAAAGTAGGGGGGGTAGGGGGGGAGCTCACTAATAGTACATTTTTATAAAAAGTGAAGAGCTTGCCATATCTTTTACCGTGTTTTGTAAATTCTGATTTCAGTTGTAATATCAGATTTTCCTCAAGAGTGACACTCCTTCATTTCTCAGAATCACATAGAACCCTTCTAATTCCCAAAGAATGCTCAGGAGATTCACTTCGTTATCCCTTCAAGACTGAAACACATCGCTATTTTATAATAATAGAAGACACATTGCCCGTAAGCTTCTCTCTCTCTCTCTCCTTTAGGCTGGAGTCATCTGAAAAGAGTCCAGATAGGAACCACAGTTCATTCTTCATGCTAGGCTGTGGATGGAGAGGCCAGTCACATTACAGAAAATAAATGCTGATGCCAAAATAGAGGTGCAATATTCACTCTAGCTAATTAGTCAGCCTTCTCATCTAAAACCTTTCCTGTTAAAGAAACGCTATTTTTTTTTTTTATTATATTGGATAAGTTTCCAGGCCAAAAAGGTGGCAAAAGTCAACACTGTATTTGGAAAGACAAGGCTATTGTTTTCATATAGTATATTTTCGTAGAGCAAAGGTTTTTCTTTTATTCCTGAGAAAATATGGGACCATCATAATTAGCAGTCCCAAGACTTTCCCCTTATGTAGGACAAAAGTTGAAATGATGCTGGAGTTGAAGTTACAATAAAGAGAGAGAGAGAGACAGAGGGAACGAGAGGGGGATGGAAGTTTTAATGGCAGTTAATCACGTAATCAGAGAAGGAAAAGCAAGTCACTACCAGCTCCCTCTCTGATAAACATAGTCCTGTTTACTGAAAGAACAACCTTTAAGAATAAGGTTTTCAGTTATCTTTTATATCCTATTCATTAATTAATTTAATTTAAACATCTTACCTCATTTTCCTGCCAGACTTCTCGTTTTCTGCGCCATGACAGCCAAGATGTATCACCATTTCTGCAATTTGCTCTAGCTGTTGGCTATTCTGGTAACCGTCCGTGATGTTAGTAAATAAGGACAGTTTTATTTAGTCATGGATTTTAAGGTCTTCTTAATCTTTCTGTCTTTCTCTTTCTTGGTTCTCATCAGTCAAAGAAAGCACCAGGTGTAGCTCTTATCAGATACTCTATAATTTCACTGGCACCTCAAAGACTAAAATGTCTTGAAGTATCCTGGGATGTGTAAATTTCTGTGTTTTATCTTCCACATTTTACCTCTCCTCTGCTACTTTTTGGTGGGTTAAAAATCAATGTAAATATGAGCTCCAACTACTGATCTACATATGATATCTGCATGTAGCAGCGATTAGCAAATAATCTATTATGATTATTTGTACTTCTATGGTCAAATAGATGTGTGTGTGTGTGTGTGTGTGTGTGTGTGTGTTAAAAGTAGAGAATCCCATTTCCTTACTACTTTCAAGGAACTGCTGATGGATTTCACAGCTCTCAGATTGCAGAAAACTAATACCCTGACTTGATTAGTATATTAGAAAATCATTAACTACTGATGGGTAGGATCTGACCTGATGTGAATTCATAAGTTTTGCACAATTCAGATATGTTGAATACAATAGAGCAAGATTATTAAGAAAATGTTTTGGCTCATAAAGTTTGGAACTAACGGAAGACATAAAGTAGATTGGAAGAAATGATATTCAAAATCCATGTCTCATAATGCCTTTTAGTTGATACAAATATATGAAGGGTGTCTTCATTTTTCATTAGTCTAAGAAATCCAGGACAATTTGAAATAGAAAGGAAATGCGTACATTCTATAAACTCATATGACAATTTTCACACAGAAAATTATGATTCCAACACCTACTCATGCTTATTTTCTTAAAAAAGAAATCCTTTTAAAAAAAAGTCTGATGATGGGCATGTCCAATGCATGCATTATCAGGATTTCTTGACCGAGCATCCCAAGAAAGGAAAGGGGAGGTTGGTGTGGGCAAATGAGCCCCTGGGATGGTACATCAGAGCCCAGGTCACTCTCGGCAGGACTTTTCCTCCTAATTTCCCTTTCTTTAAGAGTGTCTTCTGCTCTGAAACAAATGACCCTTGTTCTATTAAATTATGTGAATTTTACAAGAAATGGCTCTGACAGAGATGTTTTAGACACACCCATTGCCGTCCCCAACACTCAGTCCGTGTCCAGTGGCGTGGACTGGCCACCAGCTTTCCCTCAGAGTCCTGCAGATCTCACGGTCATGAATAATTCACACCAAGGGATATCTTTATTCAATCTTCACCATGGCATTGGTTTTGCTAGATGGATAACTATTATTTCAGAATAATTATACTTTTTGGATTCTTTTAATGGGTAAACTCCTGGATAAATTATCTACTGGGGGCGCCCGGGTGGCTCAGTCGGTTAAGCATCCGACTCTTGATTTCAGCTCAGATCATGATCTCTGATTCCCATGTCAGGCTCCACCCTGGGCATCGAGCCTGCTTAAGATTCTCTCTCTCCCCCTCCCTCTGGCCCTCCTCACTCTCTCTCTCTTATAAACATATATATATATATATATATATATATATATATATATATATATATATATATATATATCTTCTACTGGATTCATGCACAGTCCCTTCTATAAAGCCCTGAATAGAATGTCAAATTTTTAAAAAATGATCAGAAATCAACATAAAAACATGAAGCTCTGTGCTTTTATAATTTTAAATCCTTCTTCTCACAAAATGTTCATCTGTTGCTCTGGTAAAGAGCGTGGAGATGAGTTCCAGATAAAATGAAATTTTCCAAGATAAAGACTCCTATAGCAAAGGTATCAGAAATACATCTCTACACTTTAAGACTTTTTTGTTTTTCTTTTGTAAGCATTTAAAAATTTTTTTCTACCTTTAATAATATTGATAATCATTGTGCTTAATTTAACTTTATTGCTCTTTGGCTAATCACCATCCATACACAATTATGATTAAATCCAAATGAAATATTGGGCTTATTTTACAAAAAGTATTATTGCAAGTTTGGTTCTGGCACAGATCCACAGTAACCCCTGCAAATAATTAAAACATTATTTACCTTGTTTTCTGTATCCAATTTGTCTACTAGTACTTTTGTTCCCCCAGAAGGACCCATTGATTCATTAATAGCATTGTTTGAGATTCACTGAGCGTCCAGGAGGGAGCTCTTTGTTCAGTGCTCACCATTGCTTCCCCATCATATCTCTTAAAAACACCATGGTTCAAGGTGTTCAAATATATATGAATGATTAATGACCTCTGCAAAGAGGATACAATCATTAGTCATAGATAGCCAAGAGATATTAAGTATGCTGGGAGGTCCAAATGATGACACCAGGAAAACAAACGAATAAATAAAACACCACATATAGCTTATTATTCAGCTGACAGTTTTAGTGTTGGATCTTACTTTATTTTTTTTATTTAGATTCAATTAGCCAATGTATAGAACATCATTAGTTTCAGGGCGCCTGGGTGGCTCAGTTGGTTAAGCGACTGCCTTCGGCTCAGGTCATGATCCTGGAGTCCCGGGATCGAGTCCCACATCAGGCTCCCTGCTCAGCAGGGAGTCTGCTTCTCCCTCTGACCCTCCTCCCTCGCATGCTCTCTGTCTCTCATTCTCTCTCTCGCAAATAAATAAAATCTTAAAAAAAAAAAAAAAATCATTAGTTTCAGACGCAGTGTTCAATAATTCATCAATTGTGCATAACACCCAGGGCTCATCACATCATGTGCCCACCTTAAACCCCATCACCCCATTAACCAATTACGCAATTGGGTGATGGATCTTACTTTATTTCCAAAATTTTAAACTTTATTTCTAATTGCTAAAGCCGAGATGCATTCTTCTGGGATCAGCTGTTCTCACTAGCTCCAGGGGTAGGTATCTAGCTATGTATTTAGAAGCTAAAACTCACAGTCCCAGGAAGACCCCAGTGTACAGGCTGGCCTTCTCCATCAACCCCCCACCCTCCATGAATGGCACTTTCCTTTGCTCAAATACCCTGGATTTTTGTGTTCACCTGTGTCCCTCGCCTTTCCCATTCAAGCCCCTCGGGATGTCCTCTGTGTTATCTCTGCTCTCTTTCCCACTGAGCCCTCATACAAGCCACCAACCACAGCCTCCCACCAGAGTTGGCTAAGAGTCCACTTGCCCTGCTCCTACCTTTAGAATGCTCTCCTCAAAATAGAAATCTTGTGTCTTAATCGTAGGCTTCAGGATGTCTAACAGATCCCCACCAGGGTCACTGCACTGGGAATTCTCGAGACAACCCATGGTCCCTCAGCCCCCTCCCTCCCACCCACTGGCTGAACTGCAAATGGGCCTCCCTGATTTACTGTCTTTTCCTCTTGTTTCCCATGCCCTTTATGCTTGCTGTTTCCTCCACCTGGAAAGCCGTTCCTCAAGTTTTGCAGCATCATGCTCCTCATCATCCAGGTCTCTGCTTATATGTGTCTCCTCAGATAGGCGCCCGATCACACCTCGGCATTGTTGTCAGGAGAAACCACTCTAATTGGGTTTGAAGGCTGCTTTCCAGACTCTTCTTATACATTTATACACAAATTGATGTACTGATGAAAGGACATAGACTTCTTTTTAACTCAATGATTATCATTTACAAAACCATTGGCTACTCCCTTTCCTGATTTGAGTGGTTATCATGGGGACGTTTTCATCCCAGCTCACACAGTTGCATCTCTTTCTTTTAGAAAAGTTTTTTTAGCTGCTACATAGTATTTTTCAGGTTTCTTTGCGTTAGTTTCTTTTTGTTTAACTACGCGTCTTAAAGGACTTGCTGATGGATTGGCAATGAGAGTTGAGAGAAATGGATGAACCAGAGACAACACCTGAGCTCCCATGAGCCAGCGCAGCAGGTCTTCCTTCTAGAATGCTCTCCTGCGTGACTCTTCCTCCCCTGTGCAGTGTGGCCCTAGGACAGGCAGCCACACGTGGAACTCTGCATCCTAGGTTACGTGGGTTTTTATTTTTAGAATATATTGCCAAGCTCACCTTCAAATTAGCTACACTGACATCATCTACACTATCTATATCTACACTCTCTAACCCATCTATACTAACAACAGCCAAGTATGAGACACTTTGCCTGACTCTATGCATTGAAATTTAAAAAATTGAGCCAAAATTCACAAAACGTATGGTCCTTTTCTACAGTACTGTGAACCCAAACAGAAAGCTTTTACCCTAAAATTCACAATGTGAAATGATCAATTTAATAGTATAGGGAGCTGCCCAAGAGGGAGTGGCCATGTAGTTTCTGCTCCCAAACAGAACAAGACGAAGAGGCCAGCCATGAGCTAGGGGACTGCTCACGCTTGAGCCAGTGCTGTGGACAACAGAACTTTTCATCTTCTCCGATTCTGCCCTTCCTCAAACAAGTCAGTTCTTGTAGTAGAGCCCCAGCATTATTTGTTTATGTACCGCAGAAACCAACATTCCACGGGGTGATCCATCGGACACCTAGTTTATATTTACCAAAAGACTTTCCAAACCTGTAATTTTGACCAGATCCTAAAATGAAGATTATTGATTATTGAGTACATCAAGACCTTTATTTCCTTCTGTATTTTTCTTTATTTCATTTCTGTAAGGTCTATCTATTGCCTTAAGGCTTTTGGAAATATAAACATAAAAATTCATCATTTAAAGTAAATGTGGCAAATATAATAATCTCTGAATATAAAGCTCAGAAGGGCTCACCAGGGAATCTCAGTCATGAAGGCCAAGAACATATAAATCTCTCTGAGGAGGGATAAAATTTCAAAGAAGATACTTTTTCAAAATGAATATCATGAGAACAGTTTTCCTAAATATAACCCAGTGTAGAATAGTCAGAGTCAAGACATAATTCATTTAAAATTGCCTCTGTGTGGTCAAAAAGATACTCCAAGAACTGAAGCATAGAGAACACTCCCAAGAAACTCAGTTTGGGCTAGCCTGTGGAGGCTGCTTTATTCTAGGAAAATGTGGGAGAATCTGAAGCCAATTCTTATAAATGTAAGAATGGGATCAGAGACTTTGGAGTGCAATCCATCATTTCCACAGATCTGTGGGCTATTACATGAGGAGCCCAGGATCACCTGAATGTCCTGAGCATCACCTCTCTGCCATCATGGTTTACCAGATGTGCCCCAACAGTGGCAGTGGGAAGCATGTCAGGAGGTGGATGGTATGTGCAGGAAATGGGAGGTATTTGTCAGGTAATGGAAGGCACAGCTTGTCCTTCAGTTCTTCTGGAGGGACACATCTGGGGCACAAACCCAGACCTCCTGCTTAGGGTTGACCCATTGAAGCAATCTAAGGCCTTTTTAGAGCGAATCCTCTGCTGCTCATTTCATTTCTATAATTTGGAGGAAGAATCCAGATTGGCGAGGATGTGGAGAAAAGGGAACCCTCTTACACTGGTAGGAATGTAAGCTGCCACAGCCACTCTGGAAAGCAGTATGGAGGATCCTCAAAAATTGAAAATAGAGCTACCCTATGACCCAGCAATTTCACTACTAGGTATTTACCCAAAGGATACAATGTAGTGATCCAAAGGGGCAACTGCACCCCAATGTTCATAGCAGCAATGTCCACAATAGCCAAACTATGGAAAGAGCCGAAATGTCCATTGACAGATGAATATATAAAGAAGATGTTGTGCATATATACAATGGAATACTACTCACCCATCAGAAAGAATAAATACTTACCATTTGCAATGAGGTGGATGGAACTAGAGGGTATTAGGCTGAGCGAAATAAGTCAGAGAAAGACAATTATCCTGTGGTTTCTTTCATATGTGGAAAATGAGAAATAGTGCAGAGGATCATATGGGAAGGGAGGGAAAACTGATGAAGGAAAAAAACTGAGGGCTGCTTGAGGGGAGGTGGGGGGGATGGGGTAACTGGGTGATGGGCATTAAGGAGGGAGCATGATGTAATGAGCACTGGATATTATATGCAACTCATGAATCCCTGAATTCTACCTCTGAAATTAATAATACACTAAATGTTAATTAATTGAATTTAAATAAAATAAAACTAAAATAAATAAATAAATCAGACACATCTCTGAAGGATGCCAGATAAACACTAGAGCATTAACAGTTGGAGCATCAGAGAGCAAAATGCAGAGGAACTGAAGACCCTAATCCAGGGTCTCTCAGCTTTGGTACTATTAACACCTTGGGCCAAGTAATTGTTTTTGAGGACACTGTCTTATTTATTGTATGATGTTAAGCAGCATCTCTGGCCTCTACCCAAAAGATGCCAGTAATACTCCCTCAGTCGTGACAAACAAAAATGTCTCCAAACATTGTCAAATGTCTCCAGGGTGGGGGTCAAAATTGCCTGTATTGAGACCCATTGATATAGACAATTAATGCTAAACTAAAATGCTAACTCAAATCTGCCTCTGAAGTGATAGTTAAGCAATCACATCTCAAAAAGTACAACTTGAGGATTTTTTCAGGAACTTCAAGACTTGAAATTAAATATATTATATGGTGGTTCTATAAAAACCCCAATCATGGTCTCCATTTTATTACTTTCTTAGAGTTACAATGACTAATATGTGTGTCATATCTAGGTTCTAGATAAAACAGCTACCTAGATTAGAACACACTGAAGTGCAACATTATCCCCCAAATTATTCCTAAATAAACTGTGATTTATGTCAGAAAAAAAGAAGCCATCTGGAAATCTAAAAGACATAAGTTTTTCTATAAAAAGCCCTGAACAGATTTTTTTTTTCCACTTAGTCTCTGGGTCTTGTGAACACCTGAGTCAGAGCGCCACATGGTGCCTGCTCACTACTAGAGATGACAAGGCTTCTACTCTCTTTTTTTTTTCCCTGCTGCTTATTATTTTGGTTTATGTTGTTTTAACAAACTTGATGGGGGCATTACGTGAGTGCTATTTTAGAAATCATATCCACAAACAAACTTTTAGAGTGATGTTCTCTTTCACAAGAAGGGCAAGCAAATCTAAAGACCTACAGAAACCAACATCCAGGGAGGTACAGGGAATCGCTCATCATAAAGATGGGAAAAAGGCAGATGTGTCAAAATTCAGAGACTAAGAAATGGAATTTCTAGGTAAGTGTGAAATGTGGTCAGTCTCAGCCAAGGAAGAAGTCGAGATTCAAGAGGAAAATAATGAGTCATTGTTCACTGTGCACACAATATGGTTCATTCTATTCCTTAAAACAAAAGCGTTTCAAATTCATTCACGAAAACATTCACAGAAAGAAAACTCTGAATGTTGTTTTTGGGATAGGAAAGAATATTCCCTCAGGTTCCTTAAATCGTCAGTGCTGGACTCCGTGAACTGACAGAGAGCGACAGGAGGCTCTCGTCACCGGCGTCCAAGCACCTGACAAGCCACAGTGAAGAGCAAGGTGTACAGCCCACAGAACACAGAAGAGCATCAGTTCTCTGCCTGCCTCCTCCCCCTTCCTCCTCCCTTCCCCTTCTCCTCCTTCTCCTTCTTTTTCTTTCCTTCCATCTCCTTCTTTTTTCTTCTCCTTCTCCTTCTTTTTCTTCTGCTCTTCCTTCTTTTTCTTCTCCTTCTGATTCTCCTTCTCCTTCTTCTTCTCTTCCTCTTCCTTCTCCTCCTCTTCTTCTCCCTCCCCCTTCCTTCTCCTTCTTCTCCTTCCTTCCCCTCCTCTTCCTTCAGTTTCTCCTTCTTCTCCTTTTCCTCCTCCATTTTCCTCCCCTTCCCTCTCCTCCTCTCTTTCTTTCCAATTCTCTTTCTCCATAGTGACAAATGTGTATTATAATTAATTTTTTGTCTAAAAACTGTGCTTCATTTACATTTATCAAGTGTATTAAATCCCTTATTGCAGCATGGTAGTGCAAGCTGGTCAGCTAGACTCTACCCAACCCTCCCTTCTGAGCTCCAGTGGGCATGGGTATAGCTGGTGTGTGGGGGGGGCACAGGACACCTGCTAACACAGTCATGGCTGGTTCCCTGCTCTTGCAAGGACTGGACAGATGCCTTCTGTCTATCCCAGCCCCTTTTTTATTCTCTGATCCATAAATAGAAATAAAATCATTGTTTCATAGTTACTTTCCTTGGCCAGTACAAAATTTAATTTCTGTGTTTGTGAGGATGAAGCTGAAGATCTATGCTATTATTATCAGAATGACAGATTTCACGATTTACTTGTTTGAAAATGTCCTGTAATTAATCATAAGAAGGATATCATGGTCTTCATTTTTGAAAGTTGGTACAAGGCAAACATTAATGTTTTATATCAAATGTTATGCTAACAAATGGTATTTAAAAATAATAACATACTAATAAATATCATACATTTTTTAAAAAATCAAGCCAATATATTATCTATTTAAAATTTAATTTTAAAAATCTAATTCAGCCTTAGATGATTTTCTGAATGTCATAGGGTAATGTAGTTACAAAGAATGCAAATTCTGGAGCCCATTTGCTTGCCTTCAAACCCTGTCTCTGATGCATATTTTCTGTGCAAGATAATCGGGCTCCCCACTCAATTTTCTAACCTCTAAATTGGTAATAAAGATAGTAATTACTTCATCTGTTTGGTGTGAGAATTAATTTGAAATAATACATCTGAAGTGTTTGGGCCATCGCCTGGCACGCAGATGTTCAACGCATGTCAGCTCCGATTTTTACTAATGGGCTTCCTCTTGGATTCAAGGTATAGGGACAAAAGAGAGAGGACATAGCATTTAGGCATGCTGGTGTTACTACTAGAAGTAACTAGTACATATTTAAGTGTCCGCTCTATGCAGCTAGCCCTAAACAAGCCACATGTTTTATTTCTAGGTCTTTAAACCCAGGAGCAAATCTGAGAGCAGATGGCTCCAGCATCTAGGTCTTCCCCACTCAGACCTAAATGCCTCGCTGTCTCGTTAATGTGCTTCTGAAACCTCTCGATTTAAAAAGTACTTTGAAGTTTTGCTTAGAACCATCTAGCTTAAAATTTGATTTACCTTGAGTTTAGAAACTAGAATCAGTGACTGTTGAGAAGCACACTTGGAAGACATTCCTCACCATCGTGTTGCGCAAGGTGTGCATCTTTCATAGGGCAGCTGAGAAGTCAGCATCCGTGACTGAGGGCATCTTTTACCTTGAGTTAAAGTGTTGAGACAAACCTTAATCTCACAAATCAGTAACAAAGAAAAAATGATTTTTAAAGACAGCATAACGAAATTCGACTTGATTGCTTCACCTCCTCCGATCCTTGCTTCTCTGTTGCATTCCTTGGGCCATAGTTTCATAGGCCCAAATTTACTTACTTTGATAAAGTGAAACTGGTTTTTAAGTTGATGGTTCTGCAGAAATGTGATTTCTGGAATTCTGCGTCCTGCACATAATCCAGGAAACTCTGTGCATCTCTCCCTGTGCCCTGAGAGGCGAGCTTCCTGGGAGTTTGGCCCCGCAACCCTTTGAGTCCACGGCAAGTGAACTCGCCCGCAAGGTGGATCAATATTCTAGGCCTGCCTCCGCAGGTCCTGGCCTGTTGTGATCATAAGACCTCTGCTCCTTCACAATAGGACACGCCAAAATGCAGATCAATTCTCCACGTAGTAAGTGAATTAATCACCTTGAACTTTTGACTGCAGCCAGGTGGTAAAAGCTGCTTTTCTGAGGAGTACAGTGCTGTGGAGGGAATTATGGAAACGTTACGTGTGGATGGGCTCTCTGGCTCCTATGAGTGAGATTCCAAGAACCTTTTGATCTTTCTATCGTTAACACCAGCACTCCCAGTGCAACATGAGAGACACGATTATAAAAATGAACAAAAGGTTATATGTGCCCAGAATATTTCATTTCACAGAGAAAAGGATAGAACTCTTTTTACATTCTACTCTCTCCCACTTTCTCATATGTTTTGTTTTGCTTTGTTTTCAGGTAAAATAAAAAAACACCATCGCTCATTTTATTTTTCTGACTGCAGAATTTAGGGCACTTAGATTCTATTGCTTATTAATGTTCAAAGCTTCCATACGATGTAACATTTTAAAATTTTAGGACCATAGCCCTTTTATTGCCCTTCTATTAAAGACAAACATCAGTAAAACCCTGAGTCTATCAAAAATAATAATACTTCGTGAAGTACATTTCTAATTAACATTGAAGATGACCTCGATATCACCACTCTGGAGCGTATCACCAAATGGACTGAGACACGGTGGGCATACGGGATCGTGTTTTCAAATGTCATCTTAGAAAAGAGTTGGGTTAGTTTTCATCTATTCTCAAGCCCCAGACAACTGGGCCCATGAGGGGTCATAAGTCAGGGGACCTGTGCTCCCAACTGAGGAGTCTGAAGACACCACGAGTGACCCCTGCTCAGCCCTGCAAGGTGCAGCCCAGGAATGGAAGTGGGGTTCTCTGGGTCTGCGTGCTTAGTAAGACTGTATGAAACGATTGTTTGGGGAAGTTTATGCAATAGGAAGTGTGGGGGTTGAAAGGCATAACATTTATTTGGATTAGATACCACACATTTTTAATTTGCCCTAAGAAAAATTATGTTGGAAGGAGAAGATTTGGAACGGTTCCTTTAATAGATCTAAAGGATAACATTCATTTTTTTAAGGCTGTAGAGTACAGAAAGAACATTCTTCTACCTTATTTATTTTTAATTGAAGATGCTATACAAGCATTTGCCAAATTATTCAAGTGAGAGCCATAATTAGGCAATGCACATGGGGAGAGTAAACCAGTAAGTGCCAACAATGAAGCATCTATTTATGGATATTACCACACATAATGAAAGCAAAACAGTTGTAGCTGTGCATTAAATTTAGAGTATCATTCCTAATAATACTCTCCATGTGTGAAACAGTTGGCAGGAAGTAGCAACATAAGGACAAGCCCATGATGGTTGGACGGTTAAGAAACTAGTGCAAATAATTAAGGATTAAATAAACAAAAGAACCAAACGTGAACCAAAAAAAAAAAAAACATAGCTTAGACTAAAGACTTTGTAGTACAAAGTGAAGTAGTTCTGTCCTGAATTATCTTTTCTCTTATTGTTTTAAAAAAATGTCAGCCACAGAATTGGCAGATAGCTCCTTTGCAGACAAAGCCAAATCTTTTTTTCTTTATTAAGCCCAATGAAAATAGATGAGTTTAAAAGCAAGATTTTTTTGCTCAAGTAGATGCAGAGTCTTGGCTAAATTTGTTAAAAAAAAAAAAAAGCCATTACTTGAAAATGTAAACATAGTGGTTATGCCACAGTATTCTCAAATATAAGTGGAATGTTTATCTCTTTTCTGAATCTTTTTTTTTTTAAGATTTTATTTATTTGCGAGAGAGAGAATGAGAGACAGAAAGCATGAGAGGGAGGAGGGTCAGAAGGAGAAGCAGACTCCCTGCTGAGCAGGGAGCCTGATGTGGGACTCGATCCCGGGACTCCAGGATCATGACCTGAGCCAAAGGCAGTCGCTTAACCAACTGAGCCACCCAGGTGCCCTCTTTTCTGAATCTTAACTGCAATATGAGTTCACAGATGTATCCACATGGATATATCTGTTGGACATTTGGTCCTGAGTTAATGTTACTTCTGTCTGTTTGCCAATTCATTCAAGGAAGAAGATTAGCTCAAGACAAGAATTTTAGTGCATTCAAGAAAGAAATGGCATTGTAGGATATCTATCTATGTTAAGATCTGTATTTTCTTGTTGGTATAGGTACACTCTTCACAAGGTAAGAGCAGGAGTTTCCCTCAGAAAATATACATGAGCTCTGAAGTCAGTGTAGGAAATGTTACCACCAGCCCCACCAACACTTTCATAACCACACCGTGAAAATCACAAGGGTGACCCCCCTGAGAAAGCTCTGGGTTTCCATGTCACTTGTAACACACACGCACGAGAATGGAGAAGAGCCAAAAAAGAACATCATGTGACTTGAACAATCAACTAAACATCTGAAGAATCAGAATAGATTTTTGCCAGGGTGTAGGAAGACAAGGACCTGGCAAGACATCCTCTCTCTGGGGTGCTCATGGTTATTTCTCATGTCTTCCAGCTCTCCTCAAGGAGAGATTTTTAGGCACACGTTTTGGGTTTTTTTGCCCCAAATTCAAATTCTCTTCTAAAATAAAATACAAAGTAATCCAGAAAAGTTTTGTTTTGTTTTGTTTTGTTTTCATTTTTTAATTTTTGCCAGCTATTAAAACACAATAAAAGTTTGAAAATATATTTTCTATCATGTCTTTACAAAGAAAATCAAATAAAAATTGCCAGGCTCCATTGTCCTGATTTCATTCATTTTCTCCAAGTTCATGAGTGATAGTTGAGAAAGGTTTGCTAACACTTTGTAGGAAGTGCAGACCACGTTTCAGTTCATGTGGCAGCAAAAGTCTCCTAAGAGGTGTCTTCATGATTGGTCCCCTTCATCCTCCTCTGCAGGAACTGAACAATTGCTTTGCAGCAGAACTCACACTGTCATTCCCTTGCTTGAAGCCCCCCAAAATGGCTTCCCTTTTCCCTCCACGCATGAGCTTCCCAGAACAGAAACCGCTCATGACCTGGTTCCAGCCTTGAGCCACGACAGCACATTGTGCCCCTGTTGCCCAGGGACTGGGTCTTCTTCCCAGGGACACAGGAGACACACCCTAGCTTGTGGACTGAGCCCCTTTTCCCCCATCCCTCTCTGTACCTACATCTCAGGTCACAATGTACTTTCCCCAAGGGCGTTTCATGGCTCCTGATCTGTGGAAACCAGCCCGTCACTGTCTGCATGCCACCCTCTGCCAACCATCTTCATGGTGATATTTGCTCCTTTCCCTTCAGACTGATGTGTTTTTATTGCCTTGCTTTCTTCCTCGTCCCCTAGAATGTAAGGTTCACCAGAGCTCAGACCTTCCTGGTAGCCCCTTCACTTGGAACGTGGGGGGGGCGCTCAGTGGGGGCTTATAAAGCCATTGATAAGAGGTTGGGTGAATGTATAAATAA
This sequence comes from Phoca vitulina, assembly GCF_004348235.1. Taxonomy (NCBI): domain Eukaryota; kingdom Metazoa; phylum Chordata; class Mammalia; order Carnivora; family Phocidae; genus Phoca; species Phoca vitulina. The sequence goes on from NW_022589720.1 coordinate 3,232,301, forward strand.
TTAAGTGAATAAAGGAGGCCATATAGGGGTGGTGGTGGAGGATAGAATGGAGAGGGAATCCAGTCAGTGGGAGGAGATTGGCTGCAAGCGTGGACTCAGTGGGGATGGGTAAACCCAGTTCGGTGACCTGGTCCATGTTCAGACACAGGCTCAGCATGAACAGCCCCCTACAGTCTGAGAAAGTGGACAAAGTCCTGACCTCGGTGTTGGAAGAGGACCTTTCTGCAACTCTGTTGGCCAAAGACTGAATGCACATCTGGGCCAAAGGCGTGTTCTCCCTCAGGGACAGCTTCTGTGTTAACTCGGTCTTGCACCACAATTGCCTAACATGGTTTTACACATGACATGGCATGCACTGATCCAGAGGACGAGTTTCTTCCCAGATCTCTTTTTTAAAAGAATAACTCATATACCCAGTAAGTACCCCACCAAGAGCTCTGCAAAAGATTTCTGTAGTGCTTAACTTTTTATACTCACATGAATAGCCACCCCTTATACTCCAGCTGTGTCAACACCTCCTCCCTTACAACGTCCACTTTTCAATTGTCTGTTTGCTATTTGCTTTGCTTTGTTTTCCTTGTCATTTTCTTTGACAAGATGCAGCGTGGGTGAGTAGAGAAGTGACTAGTCCATTGCTCCCGAGAAAGCAAAAAAGGAACTAAGATTCCACCACTCTTTAACATGTAGCTGTTCATCCTTTAAAGGATCTTTGGCAGCTAAAGATTATGCCAAGACAGATGGTTAAATGGAGGAGGTTTACAATAGCCTTATTATTTTACAAGTTAAAAAAAGAAATGAGTGTACTCAATGGCATGGATGTTGAAATCCTTGCAAAACATGATTCCATAATATATTCCCACAGTATCTTTTAGTACAAGTTGACAATTGTTAGCATGTGAAACTAATGTGTTAAATTAGAACACCCTGGATGGTGTTCTTTTAAATAAGCATATTTCATGTAAGAGTACTAGTAGGAAAATTGCTCAGAGATTAGCAGTATTTTGCAGAATAGTATTTTGTTAACACTGATACAGTAGAGCATGCTAGCAAAGAATCAGAACAATGTTGGTTTTTACGTAATTATTATGATTTTCAGAGATGACATGATCCAGGCCACAGAACTGTAGTAGGCATTGTTTAGGGACCTTCCTGAAGACACAGGACAAAATGAGAGTGCTTTGTTCTTCCATAGCTGGTAAGTGGAAGCACCTGTTATCTTTAACCTGGGGTTCTCATTCCTGATTTTAATTTCACATATGTATTTTTATTATTGTTCAAAGAAAAGAATAAGATGGTTGTAGATGGGGAATATATGGAAATTTGGGCATATCCAATTTTGATTATCAGTTTTTAACGTGAAATTATATTTCAGTAGATAAATCTAGATTAATATGGCAAAAAATTTAGTGAATTTTGGGGGGGAGGAGTGTTCACTATTACTCATTGTGTGGTATTACCCATGTTCTACAAACTTGCCTTCATGTTGAAGACTTTATGAGTTGAATACTCTCAGACAGAGAGCCTATGTGTAGATTCCTGAATATGATGCTACTATCCAGCTCCAATTTGCCTTTTAAAAATAGCAGAAGAAAATAACTTATTGTGAAATGGGCAGAGTATCCCATCCTTTCCCTTTAAAGACTCCTGAAGTGACCTCAACAGACCAGGACACTTGCAGAGTCTTCATGGAAACAGGCAGAGTTCTGCCAAAGAAAGCTACATTAAAAAACAAACAAACCAAAACAGTGTAACACCTTAAATTAACTTTAAAGGGGCAACCTAAATCAGATATGATCAGATAAGCTTCTTCTGAAGGTTGAGCACCAGGGCCACAAGGATATGAGAAATACCCATCAGGCATCACTCCACCCGGAAATAGGTGGTCTTTACTTCCCAGGGGAAGTTTGAAAAACAGTGTGCTTTTTAGAAAACATGCTGAGTAACCACAGTTTAGAAGATGAAAGTTGAAGTGATGAACATATGAAATGGCTTGATTTTTAATGACATCTTAAAAAAAGAGTGATAAAATAAGAAGAAATAATGATTTCCAGATGTGAAGAGATGATATTATTGGACTTGGATAGGTCTTCATAGTGACTCATCCATATCTTTAAGGGGTGGGCATATCTGTCAGTCTTTAATCTAGATCTTCCCTGAGAGTAAAATGGCCAACTGGGAATTATGGAGTCTTGGAAACAGAGAGGAGTAAATGCAAGGGTTGTTTGTTGGACAAGAACTGGGACCTTCAGCTCAAGGGTGGAGCCAGGGAAATAAAGGTCCCATCTCACTAGGCTCTATTCTAGTCTCCCTCTCTGCCTCTGTTTCTCTGTCTCTCTCTTTCTCTGTCTTTCTCATCTTCCTGAGCTCCCCATTGACCAACACCAAAAACTGATGGATGGTGAACTCCCCCACATGTCAGCTCCTGAGGCACAGAACATAGAGGAGGATTGGACGATGTAGGTCAAGGTCACTGGGGAAAGTGGAGGTTCACCAGCCAACACCCCAGCAACTTCACTGGTAACTCATTGGATCCTCCACCTGCAAGTGAGTCCAGGATGGAGCATATGCTGCCAAGACACAGTGCCATTATTAATTAAATCTGATTCTGTTAAAGTATGAGAAGGAGAAAGGTATTAGAAAATCCACTAGAAGTGTCTGTACAACACCGCTTTATCCAGAAAGCTATAGAAGCCAGAGAATACAGGAGCAGAGATAAATATGGACAGAAAGAATTCAGCCCCATATCACCTAAGGTATTGAAAACTAATGGAGATAAAAATTACAGAGCAATAAATTGAACATGCACTGTGTCAATTATAATTTAATCAGCCAAATAAACGCATTTTCAGCTTTGCCTAATATCTGGATATAAATAGAGTATGAATAAGGAAAATCAGTAACTCTGTGAACAAATGAAGTATCAACTGATGGGAAAACAATAGCCCATACGTCAAAGGCACCATGTTGCTTTAAGTTTTCATAAATGAATATAAACTGTCTCATCCTGGGATCTGTAGGGAAGAGACATGAGCACCACCGCTTGACTAAGAATTGTAGTCAGCAGGACGTGTGATTGGGGTCAGAGGGAAGTGAGGCGTGGAAGGAGGGATGGGGACACCAGGAGATGCTGCGTAGGGGTCAACACCTTGGACAAAAACAGCCTGTTAGCAGACCAGTAACTTGGAGGGAGGAATGGAGAGGATTTGATCTAGTTGGCTGCCTCTTCCTCAGGAATCCCCTTGTTCGGTGTTTGCTCCACTGGGAGCTAACTCTTCCACACTCCTGGGCGGCCTCATCTGGTGTCTTTGGCAGTCACGCAGAAGGCAAGCTAGAGGCTCAGTGTGCTGTCAGGGCTATCAGCCCCACGCTGATGGGCATAGTTGGGAAAGCATGGGGAGCTGAGTGGACTTCTGAGGCCAAGAAAATTGGAGAGGGCATATAAAATGTACCCAACGTATAAAGTTTTAGAACACAATAATTCAAATGAAAATTCCAAATAAAAAAAAAATATAATCCCATCTGTTAAAGTCTAAACTCTGACCTAATTTTACCAGTAGCAATTTATTTTTTATCCTCACTTTTTTTTTTTTAAAGATTTTATTTATTTATTTGACAGAGAGACACAGCGACAGAGGAACACAAGCAGGGGAGTGGGAGAGGGAGAAGCAGGCTTCCCGCAGAGCAAGGAGCCCAATGCGGGGCTCAATCCCAGGACCCTGAGATCATGACCTTAGCCGAAGGCAGAAGCTTAACAACTGAGCCACCCAGGCGCCCCCATCCTCACTTTTTTTATAATGTTCTTTTTATCCCATTATTTGTTTGCAAGTGAATAAATAACACACATGTTGCTCACAGATAATACATTTGTCTTGGTAAGTAATAACTTAGAAAAATTCAATTACACAAAGTTTGGTTTTTAAAAAGTCATTACATACTTTTATTCATAAGTATTTTTGAGGGGTAATATAGACAGATTTAATTATGTCCCTAATTGACCACATCTCATCATGTCATTTATACTATAAATTTTGGTGTTACTGCAAATGAGAGCTAAATTTACATATTCCAAATCAATTTCCTCCACAGTCTTCCTAATCATTGTGATTTGTATCTTTATTCCATTATGAATGCTGATGAAAACTAAGAATATATGATTTATAAGGTCTTTTGCAAGAGAGTTTTGGTCTAAGACAAAGCACAAATTTTATTTAAGCCTTTACTAAATTTTCATGGTTCAAAAAACTCTGAAATATTACTCAGCCTGGATAAACCATTCCACACTAGAAAAACGTGTTTGGTCGGTGGTTGCCTTGGAGATCAATGATTCAGAAATATCACCATTCAAAATCATCCCTCACACAGCCACCTGAAGGAAGGATGATAATGCCTGAAATCAAGTAAAATGAAGGATTTTTTAAACCTCTATGGCAAAAAAAAAAAAAAAAAAAAGGGATCTTACAGCCACAATGACCTTGGTGTAGGGCGTTTTCTGGGGGATTGATGGTCACCCTGGACGATCAACTCCCCCAGATGACCATTAATCCCCAGGCAATGCCCTTGTCGGCATCACTCTTGCTTAATTCAATTATTTGTGGTTGTGGGCTTTCCTTTGTGAATATTTTATCGTGCAGTCAGGCTCCTGACTTCCCTGTCTCCTTGCTCAATTCCATTTCTCTGATATAGACTAGCCCAGGTTTGCATTCATCTCATACACACTGTACCATCTCTAATTCACAGAGAGAAAAATAAAATGTGCGTTCATAGATGCATATGTAATTATGTGGATCTTTTGGGGTGGGGGAGATTTATAAACAAATCCAAAGAGACTATCAATGGGCAGATACAATAGTTTCATAAATTACTGCAGGTCATTTTATAAGAGTGTGTTTTTATACCCAAATAACACAACACCTGTGATTTTCACTATAAGGCAGAATTTGAAAATCACAACTTAGATAAGATTGGATTTGGCAAGTTGAATAAACATTTATAGCCTTTTAACATAAGATTGGACTTTAAACATTAGAAGAAAAAGCAGAAAAAAAAGGAAAACACAATTTGTGAGTGTAGGTTGCAGTGTGCGCGCGCGCCTTCGTGCGTGTGTGTGTGTGTGTGTGTGTGTGTACCCTGATGTTTGGGCCAGTAGCCATAGTGGTTAAAGACCATGTCCATTCAGACGTACGGGCAGACAAGCCCAGTAGTTAACATTCAGGCTTTGTGGTCAGAGAGATCAGATTCAAATCTCAGCTCCATCCCAAGGCCAACATGCTTTGAATTAATCATCTGTCTCCCCAGTTGGGTACCTGGGAAGGATGAGCTACATTCTCGGTGTTCTTGGGAGTGTTGAACAGGAAGCTGTCACGTGGTTCTTTCTTGGGGTTGGTTCTCAGGCGTATTATAAGGGGATGTATAACTCTCAGTGTGGATAAATGTGAATATGCAGGTGATGGCTCATTATAACCACACTATTCCACTTGTAACGTTTGTTTCTAGGCAAGATGTTATTCTAATAGTAAAAGAGTTTATTGAATAATAAACTTCTAGCCTCATTAAAATAATAACCAAATTGAAACACTTCAAAATTAATTAGACATTTAAACGTAACATTTTGAAATTTATTATTTTTATTCTATTTTATACACATTGCCTATACTTTGTGTATAAATTTTATATAATCTAATTTTTATAAGCATGGCCATATTCCTACACTTAGAGAATGCAGACTCTCAGTAAGTATATAATTAGTAGATGAGCAACTGGGTTTTCCCTACCGTGTATCTATGTCCTAGCAATATTAAAACCCCATTTTGGGATTTTTTTTCCCTTTCAGTGGTAACTTCCTCAATAATGAAATACATACATTAGCACACATTCCAAAGCAATTGACCTATTTCTTTATAGATCTATTATGTTAAACAACTAATATCAGACACACAGATAGGCTTTCCTGCAGAATCCATGGAAGGAGGATTCTGAGAACCCATCCTGTTTAGTCCACTGTCCACATGCATAAGAATAGCTTCTTTCTCCACCTCAGGAGAGAAATACAGTTGCCTCCATGCACATTAAACACAAAAACTAATAAAATCTAACACAATGACGAATGCAAGAAATATCTTTCATTGAGATTTTAAATTCGGATATTTCATGTGCATGAAATATTGCCATCAAAACACTCATCTTATAATCAGCATGTAATATAGAACCTTGTGGAAGTGACTATTTTTTAGTATGTATATATCAATCAGATATGTGAAATGGGTTAATGCAGATGTCATTAAGTTGTCAAATCCAGACATCATTAAGACAATCCAGGCATCATCACATGCCGACAGAAAGACCCGAGCCTTCTCTCGCTGGTAAAATTTGAACATCCGAGGTATTTCTGTTCAGGTTCTGAGAGCCCAGGAAACAAAATGTTGCTTCTGCCTTTTTATTGAATCTCGGTTTAAATCACTGAGGTTTTGTCCATACTCTGAGATGTTTTCCCAATTTGGGGATTTTTTTTTAAAAGAGTTTATCATCTAGGTTGTAGTTGGAGATATTAAATTAATACTTAAGCAGGTGGAACATTAACCTGGGGGAGGATAGGAGCTGTCCTCCATCCTGATACCCTGATGGACTCTTTCTTCTTTCACGAATTAGATCTGAGACAGTAAATTGAACACGAACCTCAGATTAAGACCTGCAAAAGCTGCACATCGGAGCCCATCTGTAACCTGGTAAACCTGCGTATACCACCTTTGGGGTCTCCTAATACCAGTGAGATGTGAATACTTGTTTAGACTAATGAGATCTGTGGCGTCTTGAGTGCTTCTTTCCGTTGTGGCACCGCACGTGGCTGTCTCCACCATGCCTCGCGCCGCACTATGAGGGGGACGGCTGCATCATTTCCAGATGAATGTTAGGGTCCTTGATGAAGGACTAGGACACCCCAGAGCCTGTGCTCCTGAACACTGCAGCGATTTGCTGCAGGAGGACTTCGGATGCCTCTCGTATACAAACTAAAACTCCAATTTAGGTCCCACAGAACAGAGGTTCTGCTGAGCTCTGAGATTTTAGAGAAACCTGGTACCCATCACGTTGCAAAGCATAGCTAACATTTGGATTATTTGATAGAAAAGCAGAATCACTTTCATGAGAAATATGTGAGATAAATAAACCACGCTTAGATGGCAATTTTCATTTGAACATCACAAACAAGGGATGAAGAATTCTCTGCTGTGTTGGGGCAGGGGGGGTGCTCAGAATAACATAGAAAACATTGAAAGCGATTTTGAATATATTTGTTTATAGTTTCACACATTCAAATTTTTAAACTCCTAAATTCTCTCTTTTGTGGATAGCATGAGTGCATAAAATACTGTGTCAAGGTTTCCACTATAAATATTATTTCTCAGGGATTTATAACTTTCGCCATAAAATGTGACCCCAGGCATTAACTATCTTTTCTCAACACAGAGACTGACGTTTTTATGTGTGACTTTTCATACGCATGCTGAAGTAAAGCCAGCAGTCGAGCTGTTTCTAGGCCACATGTAATTACTGAAAACATACTAGTATTGTAGTTTGAGATATATACCGGAACCGCATTTACTACAAGTTAAGAGCATTTGTAAAAGGGCAGTTAATTAGTCCGTAATAGGGTCTAATCATATTTTATTTGAAAACACTTACATGAGCCCTACATTGGTCTGGGTGTTACTTTTTTGAGAGCTATGAGCCTTCGCTCCTGGCTCCATCTATCTCCCCCTCTACCCTCCTCTTCTTCCTTCACCTGGGACTGAGCTCATTACGCACAAAAGTCCTTTGCGGCATTACCGGTTTATGAGAAAGGAAAATGTAGGCATCCAGTACTTCCTATGAGAAATGAACATTGACTTTCTCTGAAGAAAATATAAATGGATTGACTTAATTGGACTGCGGACATTGCAGCAATTAATAATAGATTGTGTCATAGTGAGGGCTTTGTTTGTATTTAAAGCAATAAATTACAAGTATTAAATGTATATTTATTTCAAGTTAAACTCATTTCTAATTGACATGTTACTTAGCCTAAGGCTTTTAAGATCTTTTAGTATAATTAAGTTAATAGAAAGCTATAGATCACAGTATGATAAACAAACAGCCTAGACTTTAATATGACAGATACACAGAACAGGCTGCGTAAGTAGATCATTATTATCGGTTTAGGTTCAGCAAAAAATACCACCAGAATGAAAAGAAAAGAAAGAAAGAAGCTGTGGCTGACGCGGGTGACATTCTTGCCCATAATCTGACTGGCCGGCATCAGAAATCCCAGGCTGGGGAGCAACTTCATTATGAAAATTTCTTGGTTGGATCGATGCCTTCTACCAGAAGCTCTTAAAACCCACATCAAACATTTAAAGGATATTAGGATCACCCCAGGCTTTAGACAGCCAAACAGCATAATAATGTTTCATGTATGAAGTGCAGCCTCCTCTAGCTCTTATTATTTTCAAAATCTTCATTTTTAAATCTAGTCCTTAGTGTGAAATGCATATTATAAATACTAATACCCAAGAGAAAAACTGGCTTCAAGTTTTACCATTTCATTCATTCGAAGGACTCAACATGCTTCGTGACGACCAACTTGCCTTGGTTTTTTGTTGTTGTTGTTGCTGTTGTTGTTGTTGTTGTTGTTTTGACAATATGCTGAAAAAGACAACTACAGTCTTTTCTAATATGAGGAAAAACTGAGATTTAGCCCATGTCTACAGCCTGAATTGTTTTATTTCAGATCAGAATGGTGTACTGTTGCTCATGACGTGGACACTGGTGTGTTTTCTTGGCACGAAGGTAACTCATCTGTGAATGTGTCCTAATAGCACATCTTGGGTCTTCTGCTGTCCTGAGATTTGTCATGTTCTTTGTCTCCTTTGCACACTGGACTAATTGCTCCACGGGAATAGGAGGTTCTTATTAATCTCTGCATTCCCAGTGGTCATATTGCCTTATATATAGTAAGTTTGTGATAAACACCTGTCTAATGAAGGAACACACTAGTCTTCTGGCATTTCTTATCAGTAAAATGGTTCTTCTTCATGGAACAGATAAAGCCTGGGGAGGAGCAAGGACCTCTTCCAGATAAAGCACTATCTACATGGCCATTGATCCTTAACGAAATTCTACTGTGGGGGCGTTCTAAATTGGTTACTTACTTCTCAAGTGCAATCAAATTTATAGACCCTAATAACTAAACCAGTAGGTGGCTTTGTCGAGACTGAACTTGAGTATTCAGTGAACGCCCATCTACATCTCTGAGTTTAGGGATATCACCATTTTTTGTTCCCAATGTTGTATAGACAGTGTTTATCATGGTGGACAACACTGAGTTTTCTTGCTTCTGGTTTTTGATAGGCTAGATGTTTCAGTGGAGGTTCCAGCATAATTTATAACCGTAATTAGGTTTTTATTTATTTGATGCCTGGGAGAGGATTTTAGACAGTCTTACGCAGTCCCACCATCTCCCTGTGTGACAGCCTGAACAGTGTGGTGTTCTCTGTGGGATTTTCTATACCATGGAAACTTCCTGGGGTTGTTTTCTTGAGTAAACTCTTCTTTTAGAATAATTTTAGATTTACAGAAAAGTTGTGAAGATGGTATAGAGAGTTCCCACATACCATGCACCCAGTGTCCCCCATTGTTAACGTTCTACTTCATCAGGGAACGTTTGTCACAACTGGGGAACCGACAGCGATCCATTACTCTGAATTAAACTCCAGAATGTGTTCAGATGTCATTAATTTCGCTGCTAATCTCCTTTTGTTATTCCAATATCCCCTCCAAGGCCATGCTGTGTATGAAGGTGCTGAAGGCTGTGCTTGACCCTCAGAATGTTCAGAGAGATTATCTCCGGGACTTCCTGGGCAAATCACGGGTGCCTCCCACCTCGCCCCACTCCTTGCTTTGATTATCAGCCACCCAGAACAGGGCAGGAGGGGCCCATCTGGGTGTTCTTAGAGCACTCGCTCCAATAATCTGTGCATTTCCACTGAAACCTGACAAGACTATTGTGACAGGCATGTTAACAGGAATGCTGTTTCTAACAGTCTTTCTAACTTTGTACCAACACAAAAGGAAAACCCACCTGGAAGCAGCTTAAAGGATTCTAATCAAGCTATTTAAGGTACCATAAGGCTACTTCCCTGATTCTAATATAATGACTTCTCTTTGCTTTCTTTTTTATGCTCTGTCTCAACAGGAAAGAACAGGGGTGCAGCATGTCTTAACTACAAATGCTTCTCACCAGGAGGAGTCAGTTAAACACGTCAGTACCATTTTAAGACAGTCTGGGGTTTCATATGATGGACCAAAAAGAGGGTCCTTAAGAAACACACACTCTATGAAATGTTTTGTACAAGGGGCATATTTCCATAGACTCAAGTTATCATAATTTTGTGACACAAATAATTAAAAAACACTTAGATGTGTATTTGTGAAGGTTTATGCCATTCGTTGGGACATATTCTTCAGTGTGAGAGTGTGAAGTCAGGGCACCTGCTATGAGGACACTCATAACAGAGGTGGCCCTGATTCAGCCAACACAGAGTCTCATTTGGTGGTGGGGGGCAGTGGGCTAGAATCAATAGACATATACTGTTCTAATGAAATGGGCCATTAAAATTTAACTGCAAATGTAGGGCACAATCTTGGTTTCTAAAGCCTTACTCAACAACCAGGAAAGTATTCAATTTACCTCTAAGACTTTTGAAAGAAATATAGAAAAACTGATGTGAAAGACTGTCAGATCCATCAGTTACGTCAATGTATATGTTTGAATCTATTATTTCCTTGGTCTATTGAATTTTGTGCCTAAGGGCTTTGAAACCATCTATTCTAGAGAATAAAGCCTTTATCTAAGAGTTAAATAGGTCATTTAAAGTTATTGTTATTCTGCACAACGATTCTAAATCCAATAATCTCTGGTAAAATCCTTAAAATACATCTCTAAGTCCAATCACTTAATTATGAATTAAAAAGCACACAAAAAAGTTTAATCTCCACAATTACACTACTACTAGATGCTATAATTTTTTAGTTATACCTCAATTAAAATTTCAAAATTGCTGAATATTATAATCTTCTTGTATTTATTTATTTTTATTTTTTTAAACTTGACCAATTTAAATGTGTCTAACTATGGTAGGAATGTAAATTGCCACAGCCACAATGGAAAACTGTATGGAGATTCCTCAAAAAATTAAAAATACAGGGGCGCCTGGGTGGCTCAGTTGTTAAGCATCTGCCTTCGGCTCAGGTCATGATCCCAGGGTCCTGGGATCGAGCCCCGCATCGGGCTCCCTGCTCCACGGGAAGCCTACTTCTCCCTCTCCCCCTCCCCCTGATGGTGTTCCCCCTCTCGCTGTGTCTCTCTCTGTCAAATAAATAAATAAAATCTTTAAAAAATAAATAAATTAAAAAAAATTAAAAATAGAAATGCTACATGAACCAGAAATCTACTTCTGGGTATATATCTAATGGAAATGAGAACAGGATATCAAAGAGATACCCACACTGCCATGTTCATTGGAGCATTATTTACAATAGCCAACATATGGAAACAACCTAAGAGCTCCTCAAAGAATGAAGAGGTAAAGAAGATGTGTCACACACACACACTCACACACACACATACACATACAGTGGAATATTATTCAGCCATGAGAAAGAAGGAAATCATGTCATTTGCACCCACACAGATGGACCTTGAAGGCATTATGCTGAGTGAGGTAAGTCAGACAGATAAAGAAAAATACTGCATGATCTCACTTACACATGGAATGTTAAAGAAAGTTAAACTCCTAGAAACATAGAATAGAAAAGTGGTTTCTTGTGGCTGGGGTGGGAGCAATAACGAGAGGTTGGTAAAAAGTTAGGAACTTTCAGCTCTAAGATGACAGAGTTCGGAGGAGGTAATGGAAGACATGGTGAGTATAGTGATAACGCTATATTGTATAACTAAAATTTACTAAGAGAGTAGTGGAACTTAAATGTTCTCATCAAGAAAAAAAGGTAAATATATGAGGTGATCAATGTGTTAACTAACTAAATGATGAAGATCTTTTCAAAATGTATACGTTTATCAAATTACCATGACTTACATTTCAAATACCTTACAATTTTACGTGTCCATGATACCTCACTAAGGCTAAAAAAATAAATGTGTCTAAAGCAATGTAATTATACATTTTCTTCCCAATATTTACTACTTGACATAATTATAAGTGCTTGGTGATGGGCGGTTTACAAGAGACATGGCTTTGTGTTCACTATCCCTCACAATATGGAAGTTAGAAACAATGATACATTTTATTTGTTTTTATTTAAGAAAAGCATGGTGGCATCCTCCAGCTTTGACCTGCTCCATAGCATGGGGACATTGTGATAGTCAATATAAAGAGAGATTCAAGGGCGACTAAACTATATCATAAGATCATAACTGAATGCAAAGCCCCATAAGCCTCAGTTAGTAAAGTCCATTCAGGCACTGAAATAGACTTGCCTTGGGTTCTAAACAAAAAAATGGTTGGGATTTTGGGATTGGAATAAGTGGTTTATGTGGGCTGTTTCTTAAATTTCCTTGCTGGTCAAGGATGCCATCTGGAAAACTGCCTAAATGGATGATTGCTAGCCACAGGTATTAGCCCTTTTCAATGAGAACCATACATGACTGAAGCAGTCAATAAAAGAAAGGTACAAAGAAAAAATGTGAATGAATTCTGTGTTCAATGGATTGTCTCATTTATGTAATTTGTGGTTAGCCTCAGTCAGAATTCTTAACATTGTTGGGTTTGTGCTTAATTCCGCAGTGTTCTGAAGATCCCCATGAAACAGCATGAGAGAATGAAATCGTAAACCTCCTGGATCTTTTATTAAACAGATAATACAGTTCCTTTGCCCTCTCACTCAACATAATAAAACCAAAAGGCTAGAATCCTTTCAGGAAGGTATGTCTGGAGACACAACATCAAACTGCTGTTTTTCTTTGTGTTAATCTCTAAACTAAACATAAATTGTTGCAGAGTGTTATGTAAAAAAACTCTTTATGCATACTAAATACATAACTAAAACAGGTTTAAGTCAGACAAGGCAGTTAGAAAGAGTTTTATACTTTATCTTAAACAAAAAATTTGGATTTTTACTCACTATTTCAATTAGTATAAGCAACTAAAGTGACATAATATTTTAAAGTTCTTATTATGGAATAATTTTAAATTTAGAAAAAAAGTTGCAAAGCTATTACAAAGATTTCCAGTGTACCATTTTTTCAGATTCCCCCAATGGTAACTTTTTATATAACAAGGTCAGATCTGTCAAAAGGAAGTAAATAATATTCATATAGTACTACTAACTAACAATGAAATGTATTTGGATTTTACCTTTTTTTTTTTTTTTTTTTACACTAATGTGCATTTTTCTGTTCTGAAATGCAATCTAGTTTTCTATACTGCCTTATTCAGCATGTCCATCAGCTTAGGGTCTGCCTGATGTTTTCCCTTTAATAGAGTAGAGTTGTAGATTTGGGAGAAGAAGACCATAATGCTGAGGTGCCTTTTCATGACTTCCCATCAGGGGTTTCATGGTGGCCCCAGGGCACGGCTGGTTGTGCCCACCTCAACCACCTGGTCCGGGAATGTGGCCAGGTTTCTCCCCTGCAAGCCATTCTGTTTCCCTTTCCAGATTCCTGTTTGAGAGAAAGTCAGCGAGTCTGGTCCACCACACTCAAGGAGAGGGAGATTAAGTCCACCTTCTAAAGGTGGTGTATTTACACATTTTGGAATTCTTCTCTAAGAAAGATTTGTGACACATTATTTTAAAAAGAAATAACATTTTAATAATTTTTTAAAGATTTTATCTATTTATTTGTCAGAGAGAGAGAGAGAGCACACAAGCAGGGGGAACGGCAGGCAGAGGGAGAGGAAGAAGCAGACTCCCCGCTGAGCAGGGACCCTGACGTGGGGCTGGACCCCAGGACCCTGGGATCATGAACTGAGCCGAAGGCAGATGCTTCACTGACTGGGCCACCCAAGTGACCCAAGAATTAATACTTTTTATGTAGGAAAGATTTTATTGATTTGCACCGGCCACTGCAGCAGACACTTCTGAAACTCTGCTGTTATAAGCCCTTGCAGGTGTCCTCCTTGTCACACTGATAATTAAAAAGGAAAGCCAAATAATGACAAATCTTTCAGAGATAAAGATATGATTTCTTCATTTTTTCTACAGTGTATGTTGTCAATATATACCAAGATAACTGAATAGAAACATCATTCTGAGGGAAATACAGGCAACATGAAAATCTCCTTCTGGTAGAATGAAAGCCTAGTCTGGGACTAGGCTCTCCATTAGCTATCTGAAGCAGCCTGCTCTTACCTGACTCCAATACAGTAATTCTACAAACCAATCCATTAGTCCCAAGAACTTTTCTCTGGGAAAATGTGGTATCTATGATGCTCAAGGTTGATCATCTAATATTGGCTGATGATATTAAACCTTTAAGATTTTTTAATTCAGAGTAGTCAGAATAAACATTACCATATGGTATAATTTGATACAATTTTGGGTAAAATCTCTACCAGGCTTTGAAGAACACTACATTATGTGAGTCATCTCTATAAAAATATAATTGATTTTAAATGAAGCCAAGATAAAGACATGGTATTGTATTAGTTATCTATTGCTGCATAACAAACAATCACAAAATCACGCAGCTTAGAACAAAACATATCCATGACTTAGAGTTTTGCAGGTCAAGGGTCTGGGCATGCTTCACCTAGGTCACCTGCCTCAGGTCCTGTCAAGGTGCTGGCCAGGACTCAGGCCTCATCCGGACTCAACCGGAGAAGGGTCTGCTTCCAAGCTGATTTACATACTTGTCAGCCATATTTGTTGTCTTCTGAGTTGTTTGAGGACAAAAGTCTAAGTTCCTAGCTTGCCGGGGACAAGAGGCCCGTCCCAGTTCCTCACTGCATAGGTCCTCTCAATGTGCCAGCATGAGAGAGTGTCTGCTAAAAAGATGGATGTCACAATATTTGTAGCCCGCGCCCCCCCCCCAAAAAAAAATCCTCTTGATATTGCCATCTTCTGTTTCAAAGCAACGTGGTAGAGCAGTCTTCACTCAGAGAGGTGGGATTATGCAAGTCTGTAGACATCAGGAGGCAAGGATCACTGAGGACCACTCTAGAGGCTGCCTCCAACACGCCGTTTTTTAAGAAGTGAGTCATATTCTTCATTAGTTACCAAATTATACATTACAGTTATGAGTAGCTCTTGTTCTAAATAAACTTGATATTTAGAATAAAACTTACAAACTTAATAAAGAAGAGTGGTAGATTTATTAAGGATTATTGGGGTAGCTATACATGAATTATTATGGAGGAAGTCTATTATAAATGAGACAACAGTAACCTTATTTCATTAGACATTGTAAGTTGCTCTTTGAATAAAGAAGGGGGCAACCTTGAAAGAAGTTTCAATTGTACAGTCCAAGGAAATCCAGCCAGGAGGGAAATACCTATGACTCAATAAAGCAAAGGATGAGATAGAAAAGGGTCTAATTGAGGGGGGTGGGGAAGAGGGAAAAGGCACCTGAGTATGTCAAGTGTGCAAACCTTCTAGTAGAGGAAACAAACTGGCCAGCAGTAATTCACCGGCATCCCGCCCTGCCTGCCGCTGCCCAGCGACTCCCCTCTGAGTAAAAGCAGGATTTGTCCGGTTGGGCCCTGAAGTTTTATGAGACACTTCCAGGGTTTCTTCCACTGAAACCCTACTTACTAGGACGTCAGCGTCTGCATTTAATAGATGAAGAGAATGGGTGCATACGAGGCCTTTGTTTCTTAACCTCTGAGCGTGGCCTCCATGGAAGTTTCCAGAGAAAGAAGATCCTTGGGGAGGGTGCCTGAGAAGACTAAGGACAGCTATTCTTTGACTGTTCTAGAACTTACTCTTGGTTCAAGTCGATTTGGCACAATCTGATTCCGTTGATTATACCACGTCCACCCCCCGAGAAACAATACCCTTTATTGAACTTTGGTTTGCAGGCCGGTCCTGGCCCTCCTCACAAGACTGGACCAGAGAGAACTCTCACAGTCCCATCACTGTGTTGACTTCGAGGATGTGGCTGAGACTGGAAACGGACATCATCCTGGGCTCCCATCCTAAGGACCTTTAAGAAATCTGGACTTATCATAGAATTGGAATTAGTCGTGGGCCTCCTTAGCACTCTGTATTTATTGTCATTTGTTTTCTATTGCACAAGCCCTGTGGAAGGATTGACCAGGCTTTTCTTATTCTAATGACTGCTGAAAACATCAGAATAAATCCATGCCAGTCCCGTGCAAGCTTATGGATATTTAAGGCATGCACTTTTATATTTGCTTTCTTCTTAACTCCTAAATGTATCATTTTCTAGTTTAATTTCCTTCCATTTTATATAAATTGCCTTGCTTTAGAATATGGTGCCCTTATAAACCATGTTAATATCTTTTGGCAGTCTGTTGAGAAAACAGAAGTACTTAAGTTTAATTTTTAAGTCTGTGGATCTCCAGTTGGGGTTTATAAGGTGATAGAGTGAGCATATAAAGAAAATAATATCAATTTATATTTGTTTTCATGTAACAAGCTATATCCATATTATTTATATAACTAAAAATGTACCTAATCTTTAGAATCAGGGCCCTTACTAGGCCCTGGAATGCAGAATCTGCATTCTGTATATATTACCTGGAGGGCATAACCATATGGCGTACCAAGGAAGATCGATCTGCGCAGATTGGGTGGGCTTAATACATCTAAAAACTATTAAAAACATACATAAACTTTTTTGTGCTGTCTTTGGATTTCAAAGATTGAAAAATACTAGAAACATCCATTTAACAAAATAAATTAAACTGATACTGACATGTTCTGTCTGAAGACTTCTCCATAGCAGAAAATGCAAAGAAGACACAAAGAAAATGTACAGAGTTTTAAAGTAAACATTACACGTTTATATTCTGTCAAGTGTGAAGACAAGAGAAATACATTTTAAAACATGAGCAACTTGAGAATATAGCTCTTCTGTGTAATCTTCTTGAAAAAAGTTTCCCATTCTTCCAACTCCTTAAAAAAACCCTGATTAACAATTCTTTTATATTATCCAGACTTCCTCAGCTGTGATCCCTTTATCTATTCTCTATCAGAGATGAATCCATGGTCCAAAGTTATAATCTTTAAGTTCACATACACCCCTGCTTCTTCTCTCTGGGTCAGCTTACAAACTCTGGGTAAGTCCACAGGTCTATCCTCTCTCTGCTTGTACTTCCCCACTAAGAGGTGCTCCACAAAATATGACACAGCCAATTAGATGAGGCTCTTGTACTAAGCAGGGGTGAGGAGACAGTGCAGCACTGTCTAGGTTGAAATGTGGGACCGGAGCTGGCCTCCGGGACAAAGGACCCAGTGTATCAGGGAACGCCAAGTAAAACCACAATAAGGGGCCACTGCACACCCACTGGCATGGCTAAAATGAAAAGACCTAGTGTTGGCAAGGGCGTGGTGGGGCCTGGGCTCTCACTTGCACCTGGTAAAAACGTAAAATAGTTCCACCAATTTAGAAAACCATTTGGTAGTTTCTTAATATGTGAGCAAAACCTCTCCTATACCCAGCATCCCACTCCTAGCTATCTACCCAAGGGAGAAGGCCATAGAGCCCCCACAAAAATCTACTTGTGCATGAATGTTCCTAGCAGTTTTATTTGTGAGAGCCAAAAAATGGAAACAAGTTGAATGTCCATCAAAAGGTGCACAAATAAGTTGTGGTATATCCGTATAATGGACAATGGCTCAGCAAAATAGAGATGAATAAACTATTGATGCATCAAGAATATGGATAAATTACAAACTAACTATGCTGAGGGAATGGAGCCAGCAAAAAGGACAAATACATTATGATTCCATTTATAAGACCCTGGAGAATGGAAACTGATTCATATTGACAGAAAGGAAATTAGAGGTTGCTGTGGGAGAGTGTGGGGATGGACAGAGGAAGGAGGAGTAAGTGGGCACGAGAGAAGCTAGAAAGTGCTAGATGTGTTCACAGGTTGGATTCTGATGATGCTGCCATGGGCATCTACATATGTTGAAACTTGTCCAGTTGTGTGTCTTAAACATGTGTGGTTTGTGGAATGTCAGTTACACCTACATAGAGCTGTTTAAAAACCGGGAAGCCTATACTTTCTAACCACAACATAAAATCACTAGAATTTCAAAACAAAGCATTAAAATTTTAAATGGTGGAAAATAAAATGCTGTCAAGAAATTATCATCAAAACAAGACGCTATCCCCCGATCACTGAAAAGCAAATTATTTCAGACTTTCAAACCACATAAACAGTAAGTCCCCAAACGTACTGGCACACCTTCCGAACTATCAATTAATGGACCGTTTGCTGCCTGATCCCAGTGTCTGGAAGCTAGAGAAACAAGGCATGGCCCTGGAAGAAAAGCAGCCGGCCACAGTTATGAGGGAAGGTACAGAAACTGGACAAAATACTATGGGTCAAAGTAGCCATCGACACTTTTTAAACACCAAAACCAACCATTGCATTCTTCAGAAATGAAAGCATCGTTTACTTCAAAAAGTGGCCCATTCATGTTAACACAAAAGTAGACTAAATGAGAACCACGACCAGGATCACAAAGTCCTGAAATTAAAATCAATCTCTTAAAATAATACAGTGAAACGCAATGCAATGCAAATAATAATTTAAAAATATAAGGAATATCTTTCTTAAACCAGGAGCTATTAGATACTTAAAGGTAAATGTGCAGGTATTCCTACTACGAAAATTATTTAAAACAATTTTGAATGTTTCAGTTTATACTCTGAGAAAATAAAAAAAAAAGTTACAAATGCTACCCATAAAATAAACTATTATTTATGAATAATTCAAGTGTGTGTTTGAAAAATTCAAGAAGATCAACTGGTAGGATTAAGATCCCTGGTTGCAAGATAACTATTTAATATTATGTCAAAAATTCCCATTCACAATAGCGACAAAAATATATACACATAGAAATCAACTTAACCACAGGAATGAAGGACCTATAGAAACAAGACTGGAGTACTCTAGTACATTACAGAAAAGAAGGTGAATCCACATAAGAAGCTACATTTCCCAGTTAAAAAAATTAGTATTTCTAAAGGTCAATTATTCCCAAATTAATCTTCAGTGTAATACAAATCCAATACAATGTTGAATAGGATTTTATGTGAAACCTGGCAAGATAGTCATACAGCTATTTCTGCAAGAGAGCCAAGGAGCTCCATAAGAAAGACACACTGACTATTTTCAGTATTCCCCACCTCCCTAAAAGCACCAGAATCAGAGGAATTTGGGGAGGTGTTAAAAATAAAAAATAAAAAAAAACCTCTGGAATGAAAGTAACCTTTCATTTTCAATGTTATAAAAAGAATGAGTTCTGACTCTTTTTGAAGCCAGTCTAACAAGAATCTCAGACATTGTCAAAGAAAAGCATAGATCATGCTTTCTTATAAATATAGATTTGAAAACACCAGTAACAGATTAGTAAGTTAAATAGAAACACACTATGGACAATTAAAGGTTATTTCAGGAAAATATTTGACTATCCTTATAGTTGAAGTGGGTCGGAGTTTCTTGATCTTGCTAAGAGATGAAAAGAGATACTTAATAAATTACAGCATTTATTTCTGATAACAAAGACCAGTGCAGAAAGAATCTTTTATTACAATGAACAGGTGAACATATTGAAATTCAGCATGAACCATACTCAACAACGAAAAACTAGTGACATTCGAATTCAAGTGAAGAGCAAGAAAACTGATGCCTACTTTTAGGCATCAGTTTTCTGGGGGTCTTAGACACCACAGTGTAGAAAAGGAAAGAAATCACCGCATGTACTGGAAAAAAAGCCTCAGGATGGTCGTCACTCTCGTGGGGTCGCCAGGTGGAATTCTGAAGACACTCTTCAAGAGCTTTCGGATATGCGAGAGCTTAGTTGTGTGTGACAGTGATGCCCACAAACAGCGTTTGGGCATCTGCAGAGCTGGGCCTGTGTGGAAGGTCAAGCCCTTGCTCATCCAAGAAGAATAAGCAGATCGAGGGAAAAAAAAAACAAAACAAAAAAAACTGGAAAGTGTGGACAGAG
This sequence comes from Phoca vitulina, assembly GCF_004348235.1. Classification (NCBI taxonomy): domain Eukaryota; kingdom Metazoa; phylum Chordata; class Mammalia; order Carnivora; family Phocidae; genus Phoca; species Phoca vitulina. The sequence continues at coordinate 3,252,494 of NW_022589720.1, forward strand.
AGCAAGATGGAACCATGCCAAGCGAGCATAGGCAGAGAAGGGGGCTGTAGAAAAGGCTGCAGGGAGGTGGAGAGGAGGATTTCAGTTTGCAGAGGCCGTGAGAAAGCTCCTCGCGGGGCCCGGGCCGCGGGGGCTGCAGAGGGGCGCTGAGATCGGCCGCGTGGTTCCACTGCCGGCATGCCCCCTGCGCCCTTCCTGGTGGCGAGGACTTGCACACAGGGCAGGCACCCTGGGAGGCCTGCAGCGGGCCTGCTCATGCGGCGGCGGGCTCACGCAGGACTGGCCCCCGCCCCCGCCACCCCCACTCTCTCACACTCGCGGTCTAACGGAGCCCTGTCCACCCTTCCTGGCGTCTGCTCTCAGAGGCCCCGGGCTTGCACACAACTGCATATTCCAATCTGACAAAAAGGGTGCAGTTTTCCAGACAGCTATGAAGGTGCCCAAACGTCACCTGTGCGCGGTCCTCTGAGCTGTTGCACTGCGGCAGGGGGTGCCTGAGGAGGGCGCGCTGCGCTGTCGCCCACACCACTGCTGGGCTGACCTGGCCACGTCGGTGACCACGGGGAGCCCCCGAGGGAATGCGTCCTGTCCTGGGGGCCCTGGGTGGTTCTCCGTCCCTGAGTCACTGAGCTCCCTTTCCTGAGCGCAGAGACAGAAGCAATCTCAGGCCATGAGCAGAGGCCCGCAGGTTTAAGGGCCTCAGGGCCCGCATGGCGCAGGGCAGGTGCAGGTGCAAGGGAAGGCAGGTGCTCCGGGCCAGGGAGGTCTGGCCAGCGCCGGGGAGGCTGTGGGTGGAGCCACTGCGGATGAGGACACTGCCGATGGGGGGACGAGCAAGGCCTGCCCTGGGTGAGAGCGATGAGGACAGACAGGAGATGACAGAGGGCTTTGCGGAAGACACAAGGCAGTGAGGGGCTTGCAGGAGGGGTGTGAGGGAGTCCTGCAGGCTGGATCAGCTCCTTCCCCAAGTCCGGGCGCACGGGGCCCTTCTGCAGGTCTGCGGAGCAGCGAGGGACCTGGAGGCGGCGCAGGCCCCAGCCGGTGTCCAGGGCTCAGGTCCGCACCTGCGCCCTCAGCCGCCTGCCTGCTGCTGGGCTCCGGGGCGTAGTGCAGGTGCCCTCAGCGGCACGTGTTCATGCTCGCGGATGAGGGTGTCTGCTGAAGACCCTGAGAAACTGTGATGCTATAAACTCTGATCCAGCGTCCTCCTCAAGCTGGGTATCTGGCTTCTTTTTGTATGGCGGAAGCTAGGGCGAAAGTAGAATTCTTTATGTAGGCACAAACCACTGCAAGTCTTTGAGGCATTTCTAAAAGGCGCATAAAGGAAAAATACACTTTGGTAACACCACAGTTGGATTCACGATGTTTTTGTAAAAAAAAAAAAAAAAAAATTGATACATAAACTAGGGCTTTCAACAAAATATTTTAAAAACCAACAAAATAACTTGATTACCTTCCAAAAGTATCTAAATTATTTTTAAAACAACAGACTCTATTATAAATTTGATCATGTTTTGCTTTTTCTTTAAAATTCCATTAATATAACTAGAGGTTTTCCATTTTTCACAAGATAAATGCCTCTGAGAGTCACCTTCATGAGTTCTAGAACATCCGTGGATCAGGAGCAGCTGATGCTGGACAAGCAAGCTGGCTTCTGTCACCTTACAATAAATGGATCGAGAGGGAACGCTGGGTCTTGGAGATGTTCCTCTCCTCCAGGTGGAAGCCAGCTCAGAGGTCGCTCAGCATTTCATGCAGACTGAATCCCTGTGTTGTCTTTTCCTTTCTCTCTGCGTAGGTCTGGACTCTGTCCAGCCGGTCACACTGCATGGGATATCACCAGGTCTTCGTTACCTTGCTCTTCCATTTCAAAGGCAAAGTGTGGTTTGGTGGGAAGGGTCAGATGGCCACCGGAGCTGAGTCAGAGAGCCAGCTGAGAGGACCAGCCTGTGCCTTGAGGGGGTCTGAGAAGGACACAATAGTGAAAGCCTCCGGAGGGCTAGCAGCTATTTTTAGGAGGGGTAACATGACTCGCTGGAATCACAGAAAGAGTGGATTTTCATCAAAAGGACACAGGGAGGGCAATGTCTTGATTTCCAAGAGCCACTTGCTGCCAGAGGTTTAGGCAGCCTGCCTTGAGACGGAAAGGTAATCTTAAGTCCTGTTTGGCAAGCATGCTCCCTGCTGGCCAGTAGTCCGGGATGCATGTGAGCCCATTGCCGCCATGTATTGCCAGGAAAATAGGTGGGTCCATATAAGGAGGAGAGCCACGAAAACAGCCTCAGAACGCCGTCACTGGCTCTTGACCGTCCTTCCCAGGAGCTGCTATGATAAGAAAAGCCCACAGGAGCCAGAACTGGGTCTCCACAGAGCTCACGGGTAAAGCCTGCCCTCGACTATATGGTGTGGGCAAAGGATCATCTCATCTAATGCGACCCTGCGTACTGCTGCCCATGCCACGAGGCTGCATAATCCCTCATCTTTCCTTCCGACTCTATTTCCAATCCCCCTTTGATTGCTAACATACAACGGCTTACAGCATCTGATGGGCTCTTATTTTCTTCTGTTTTGTGTGAGAGGTATCTTGCGCTTTCTCCCAGTAAGATAAGGCAGGCATACGCAGGTTGTACCTTCCACAACCCCGCTGGCTCCCGACTGTCTTCTGGATTGAGGGCTGCCTGGTCCATTCAATTCACCTCTTCCCTCTTTGGCCCAAACACCTCCACAGCCTCATCTTCGGCTCTTACTCAATATGAACCGTCTGTCTAAAGCTAGGACAGGTGTTTCGACTGTGCCCCTTAGAACATCCCGTCCCCCATTCTCTCCACCCCATAAGTACTTCATTCTGGCAAAGTCATATTCTTCGGTCAAGCTTGTGAGAGACGAGCCCCCCTTGCATTTACAGGGTTTTTGACCGGCCCTTTATTCTCAGCCTCAGCCCGTCAGGAAGTTCCAATTCCCGCTTGAATCAGCTGCTGCATTATCTGGTCTTTCTGGATATGATTATACACAGATTTAATAAAAGTGTGTTTAAGACACTCCTTTGAGTCACGGTTGAACTTGCGAATACACCTGTTTCAGAAACAGAGCCTTGTAGCAATTCGCCAGATATTTATCTATATTAATGTTGATCCATTAATATTCTTTGAGAACAGTTTTGTAACTAGCAACAAATTCTTCTATTCAATTCTAATTATGACTCTCATTCCTTATACATTTCCAAATGATGTCATGGGACTATGTCACATGTTTTTAACAAGTCAGCACAGTTGTGTCCATAACATTCATGGATCTATGCTGTAATGACCTCATGGAAACACAGGTTGGAAAGGACTCACTTCGTGGTGAATTCACACAAGTCTTTGGTGACTTCTGCCAGTTTTCTAATTCCCCCAAAATGATCTACCTAACAATTTGTTCCAGAAACTTGCTGTGAATCAACGACAAAAATACCAGTCAATAAATCCTGTGATTCACTTATTCGAAATGGACATACTTGCCCATCTTAATTTCTTTTGGCATCTCTATGTTTAAAGAGAAAATTCACCATATGAGTTAAGCCGGTCCTTTGCATTAATTTTAAGCAGCTAGGAGGTCTCTCATGATCTTCTCACTGCAGATTAGGATACACACTTTATTCTTTCCCTAAATTCTTTCTATTTTTATAGGAGATCACATCTTATTTTTTTGACTTACATTAACAGCAAATCATACTCCTGAAGAAATGTGTCTACTTGTTTACTGTTCCTCTTGTTCCATACTTAGATGAAAACTCAGCTAATCCTGTCCACTTGAATTTGAACTTTAGCCCCCTGACACTTCCCCAGGTTGTGAGACTTGCTTTTATACTGCTCCAGAGATAAATGACAGTGCGATATGTTCCTGGGTTATCAATGGTCTCTGTTCATAAAATCAGACTTTATTTTGCCCCAAATCTTTCAAAATCTTACTAATTATTTTATCTGTTGGATGGATTGTCATTCCCTATTTCACCCAACAGGTCTGTTCTTTAAAAAAAAAAAAAAAATTAGGAGAAAAATTCTGAGGAAAATGCAGCTAAAGAGAGAAACGTTAATCTCTACGTTGCATTTTTTATAAATAGAACCCAGAGGATCTGGGGACTCCCAGGTGCCAGGCTCCGGGTTCAGGCCATGCTTTGGGCAAGCTCTGCTTTTTCTGTCTTTGTTTTCATGTGGTGTCGCTCTTGGGGGGAGGGGGGATGCTCCTTCCAGGTGTCACCCTCTGCGTCCTGCCGCCTTCCTTCCGCCTCTCGCCCCTCCCGCCCCCTGGCGCCCCTTATTTGCTTCCTTTCGCCCCTGTTGCTCACAGATGTCCTAATTTATCTGCGTGTCGCCTGCCTCCCCGCTGCAGCATCAATTCCAAGAGGCTTGCCCAGTACCTTGAAGAGTGTCAGAAACCCGGTGGGACCCTCACAACTTGCGTATCTCAGTCTGGCCTCCCTCCCAGGCCCTGCGTGCTCGCACACTGCGCAGCCGCAGACTTTCGCCTGCCTGTGCACCTGCCAGAGCGCGCCCGCAGGCCACGCGCGGAAACAAGGGACCGCCACACACAAAGTGGCTACGAGCCCATGGTCTTCTGTACCCCAAATCCTAAAGGTGCCATACTCAACGAATGGAATGCTTGTGGGGCACCGATGTTTAGGTAGGGGGACTCACAAGTACTTACTCGAGTTTATAGTGTCAGGTCTGAAGTCAGCGGTGTTCCGCAAACTATTATCTCAAGGCCCTCTTGTGTGGGGGAACAGTTACAGACCTTGAAGCTCACAGCCTCTAAGGCTGAGTCATTCGTGAACACGCGAGGCTGTTCTCTCCACAACCGCCATCGCTTTATATGGGAGCTTGGAGGCTGGTTTAATTAAAGTTATCTGAATAGCGTACAGTATGCCAGATGTTCATAATAAATATAATGTAGCTTATGTAATGTTATGCCATCATGGAATATATTGGAATGGTTGTGATTATCCATTATTACCCACAATAAATCTAAATTTATTTCACTGTTTTTAGGCATTAAGCTTTTCTCAACCACCATAAATTAGCTTAGTATTTGAACTTTGCCTTTTGCTGAAGTTTTTCCAATAGAGATAATTAAAGAGCTCTTTTGGCAAAATTAGTTCACATTATTTCCATTAGAATTAAACACACACATGGGAGACTACACTCTATGATATTGATGTTTATGATTGACATTTTAAAGTGCAAATGTCAATTGAATAATTTTTCTCTTTACGTTTTTTTTGTAAGGTTCAAAGGTAAAAATTCTTAATTTATTTCTGCATACTCTTTATCTTCACAGTCAAATGTTATTTTAACACTTTTTGAAAAGAGTAGACTGCCTAATATTTCCTGAAGTAGAAGTCCTTGGCTTAATTACAACTAAGCATCTGCAGAGCACTCACCTTTCCTCCTACAACTGTGACCAACACCTGCCATGGATGCTTGGGTGGGGAATGCTCACACAGAAGGACGGAGTTTCCTCATGAGAAGAACTGGAGAGTAGAGGTCTTATTGGCAGAGTCCGTGTAGAGGGCAGTTGGTTTTTCTTGAAGGTGTATTTTCATAGGAAGCACACACGCTCTTCTGTTTGTTTTGGTGTTTGGGGGATTATGGCCATTATGGGGTGGAAACTGAAATCCTCCATGCCCATATGAATTCAGACTCCTTGGTCTCTGCAGCAAACTCACTGATTGACTCACCCAGACAGCCTTGCTTCCCTGACTCTGGGGCAGACCAGGCCTGAATCTCCTTCTTGAGCATTAGCTTAATATTAAGTGGCTTTTCATTAAGTTTGAGATGTCAATCAGACATCTGAGTGTAAATATGAAGGTGTTTTGATATAAGGGTTCGGAATTCGGGGATATGAATTTGGGTGTTGCCTGCACACAGGTGGTTTTTGCACTCTGAGCCAGGATCACGTCCTCATGGCAGTAAGGATTTGGGGAGATCAGGCTGTGGTCAGTGAGCGGAGAGGTGAGAGTAGGAGAGGGAGACAGAGAGAGGGGCACTAAGAGACCCTTGCTCACATGTAGGAGGAAAAGATGGGGACTGATATGTAACTGGAAGTCCAGTCTTCATCAGGTGTGCATGGGCCCAAGTGTCACAGAGCCAAATTTCTATGACAGCCCTCTAACTGTCCAACCCCAGGGAAAGGAGTTTGCAGACATGATGTGTTTTTCTCTTCCTAAAGAATGTTCTTTACACTCTACTGTACTTCTTAGTGACTTTAGTTTTTAAGCATCTAGATTAGTTAGCTGGAATATTTTTTATTCACTATCAGAAATTATCCATCTTAAATGCATGACTCATATTAACTTTTATTTCAGTGACATTTTTAGTAGTTTCTTGGTCATTTTCTGAGTGAACACATCCCCTTGAAGCTAAATCGTTATGTTATTACATGGATAGCACCCAGCTTGTAACTGGTGGGTTCCCATGGAGGCATGTTGGACTGGAACCTGGCCAATGTTTCTGACCCACAGTGAAGAAAATGAACAATACCATAAAAGACGTACAAAGGAAATGGAATTGTGAGCTTATTTTGATACACGTCATTTGACCATGGCGAGAAGACACTTCTGATGGGAAGAATACATAACAGGAACGTCTGCTGGAATTCTGATTCTGATGCCGGTTTTGGGATACAAGCATTAGATGAGATAGAACGGCTTCAGAACCTCTTGCCTTGCGGCCCCACATCACACCAGCTCTTCACCTTCTCTGACTCTGACTCTCCTACTTGTTTCTTACAAGGACCTCTGTGATTGCATGCCAATCATTATATATTGTATAATATATATTATGTATTAAATACATATTTGATCAATATAGTAATAAGTTACTATATTGTGATTACAAAGACCATCCAGGATAATCTTCTCATCTCAGTGTCTTTTACTTAATCCCATCTGCAAAGTTCCCTTTGTGATGTAAGGTAACATTTTGTCCTGTTAAAATTCCCTAATTTTCATCCTTGTAATTTTAAGCTTAAAATTAGTATAACTCTTGGGATCTTTATTCCACTGAAGCTGACTATCTAATGATGAAGTTCTCCACGTATTTAGACACATGGGGCGTGGCTACCTGCCAGGTATAGTGCAATCTGAGATATGTGTTTTCTGATTCCGTCTAGGACTTGAGTACCACTGAGCCAGTGGAGAACGTACTGTGGAACCTTCACTCTGCACCAAGGAGGAGTCTAAGTCCCTGTAACAATCATGCATCCCCTCAACATATCCTGATGGAGGGCCCACAACTTTGTAATGGGCTCTGCTCCAGGCACTCAGACCCATCCCTGGGATAACGTCCTAGTGCACAGAGGCTGATGATACACAATCAACGTAATTGATAAGTACATTTTAGGGTGATATTTCAAAGGTTGATGAGAGCTCTGGAAAAGAGCAAAAGTAGAACATATGAAGGACAATTGAGAGGAAGAGAGAGGAGTATAATTTTCACCTTGCACAGAGTGGCCAAGATGTCCTCATTGAGAAGCTCACACCTAAGCCCTGAAGACATCAGGAGAAAGCCTGAGCAGACCAAGAAATCAGACAGTGCAAAGGACCGGGGGCAAGTTTGCAGCCAATCAAGGGACCCGGTCGAGCTGGTACAGAACGAGCATGAAGGGTTGACCTCAGAAACAAAATTTGGGCTGTGTCCTTTGTTGCTCACCCAGATCTCTTGTCCACCCCTCACCACCCTGCTTGGGGCCCCAAAGGCCACATCAACGCTCCCCCACCCTCTGGCTTCTTTCTGGGCTCCTTTCTCTCAGCTCATGCACTGAAGGGCCTCTGTCCTCTGTCCGCCTCCTCTTCTGAAGGTCATGGCATCTGGAGGCGTCCTCCTCAGCTCCTCTCTGCACTGCCCTCTTCCCTGGGGGTGCTCTCAGACTTCTGCACCTCGCCAGGCACATCACCCCACCTCCTGCGCTTTCCCCAAGCTGCTCAAACCTTTTGTAAAGAGGCTTTGATGAAATCCCCCTCAAATATTCTGAGTGTGGCCTCCTGTCTTGCTGGCACTTTGATGAGACAGCTGACAAGTCACATTATGGGACCATGACATTCCTCTGTGGGACTCGGGGGGCATGTCCCCTACCTGAGCACTGTCTGAGGCAGGGATCCAGGGACCAGGGCAGGCAGAAGGTGGTGGCGGAGAGTGGGGGTGGCAGGCCAGGGGTGGTCCTGCTCTGGGTATTCTCGGAAGGCTGAGCCGACAGGATTTCTGCTGGATTAGGTGGGAGGTGTGATAAACAGAAAGATGGACCCAGACTTTGGACGTGGGCAGCGGGACGGGCGAACTTGCCATGGGTGGGCGCGGGAAGGCTGGTGCCCAGAGCAGGCTGTGGGTGGGAAGACTAGGAGGTGCAGGTTAAGGCGAGGCTGCCATATGCAGCATCCAGGCCGATGCGCTGTCCCTGCCGCCCCGGGCCTCACCCGTGCACGGCCCCTGCACCTGCTCCTCTCACACACGCTGCCTCCTGGCGCCGCTGAACCCACCCCTGCAACCCAGGCTGAACCCTTGGAGTTCTGCTCAAATGGCCCCTGGTCACCTTCACCTCACCTTGTCAGCCTATTTAATATCGCGTTCTCTTTTCAGATCTCCCGAGCCTCACCCCTGCTGACATTTTCCTGTAACTCAGCACTGTGTAAGACATGGCATATATTTTACTGACTTCTTGTGCTTGTTCTGTCTCTCTGTTCTAGAAGGTGAACTGAATGAGGACAGGAGTTTCTGTGTTTTGTTTTGTTTTGTGGCGTTTTTCTCCATAGCTTGATCCTTAACAGCTGGACGACCGGCCAGACACACAGTAGGTGTTGAATGAATATTGGTTGAAGAAAAGAGCAAAGGCTTGGGCTCTCTCTTTGCAGTGTTCTCAAAGTGTAGGCACCTGTGAACCCCTCACTGCTGAGTCCCACCGCGTGCCACTCCCCCACCTCCGGGGCTCAGCGCTGTGGGCTGCAAAATAAACAAGACATGGTTTCTCGCTCACAGATTTTGTGTTCGCTCTAAATATGTTCAAGGAAAGGCGTCCAGTGAGACTGCCTTTCATTTTTATACATCCCTTTGATTCTCCCAAGCTTCATCTGCCTGCTAATATTGAAGCCATGTGCCTTTAGGAGAGAGCTAAAACTTTCCCCAGATGTTCTTGTCAATTTTGGCGGCAATCGTATTTTTACCCAATTTGAACATATTTTTCTTGATTAATACAAGAAGCCCCAAGTAGAGGTTCTTCAAATTCACTTAACAGCTGCAGAGTCTTGTCAGATAAGATCATGAGCAGAATCTGCTTCTTTCGAACGGGAAGATGACATACCCTTCTTTTCCACTCACCTCCTGTATCATGTCAGTTGAGGTTCAAAGTTTTGGGTTTTAAATTCTTAGCTGCTCTCATTACTGGTATGACTAGAATGTGGTCAGAAATGCACCAAATGTGCTTGCCAATCTCAGACTTTAGGAGAACAAAACCTTTGCTCCGTGATTTTTGTGTTTGGATTTGCATCAGTTAAAGAGGGCGTTTGCATTGACTGGGAGACCTGCTGGAGGTGAGAGGGCATCATCCCTACCACCGAATAGGGTTGAGCTTGACTTTGAACCATTTCCAAGCATCACTGTGTGAGGCTAACTAACCCAGGAAAATGTTGATGATACCTTTCCCCAAAAAGTTCCCAGGGAATAAATAAATGTTTACAGATATCGAATCAAAATTTTTATCCTAAATTATTTAAACTGGCATCTTTCTGCTTTACCATCCAAAACTGAAAGTTCCTATCAAGCCAAGGGTCACACATTTATTTACCAGCAAAGTTAAGTTCTTCTGTCTCCTCTTGGGTGCCACGTAGAGCAAGAATGACAGTAAGGACACCGCTTAAAGCCACACTAGGGGCTGAGTTACCCATTGGTGGTCCCATTTCACAGCCCAGAGAAATTGGGCAAACTTCTCAGAACGTATTTACAGAATAACATGGCTGTTTGGGCTGGAGCTCCTGCACTCCCCCATTCTTTGAGAGGGGAGCTGCCCTAGCATGCTAGCAGACTCTAATAATTTTTTCCTCAATTGAGAATATGAAGTAGCTCCATTTTCCCTGTAAGATTAATGAGGCGAGTTCATGTAAAGGTTATGTATTCAGCAAAAACCTGGAAGGAAAATCAGGAACATGTTTAACATTATTTGTCATTAAAAATTACACCCTGTCTGATTTTCTGATTGCTGAGTTCTGTTGAGTTGCTTGCCAACGAACAGAACTCAAACGCTATGCGAGAAAAAGAAAAAAAGGAAGAAAAAAGTGTGTTCCATTTGGATGGGCAGAAAGGGGAATGTAGAAATATAACACCTTCAGTAACTATTTCAAACAAAAAAGTTGTGCAAACAGCTATGATACGGAACTATCACTGCCGTGGAGAGAGCAGATACGTGGGAATAGGTTACGGCACCTGTGGCTGGCAGCTCCACAATGCAAAGCAGTTAAAACTGGGGCAGAGAGGAAAACTAAGACATTGACATGGATGGCTGAGGTCTCCATTGTTAGAGGGCCACCCAGTGAGAATGATGACAAGAGTCCAAGGGAGCACCTGGGTGGCTCAGTTGGTTAAATGTCTGCCTTTGGCTCAGGTCATGATCCCAGGGTCCTGGGATCGAGCCCCGCATTGGGCTCCTTGCTCCGTGGGCAGCCTGCTTCTCCCTCTCCTGCTCCCCCTGCTTGTGATCCCTCTCTCACTGTGTCTCTGTCTGTCCAATAAACAAATTCTTAAAAAAAAGAGTCCAAGAAACTTGGGGAAAAGACCACAGTGCCCCTTGACTGTGAGCTCTCTAGCTTCTGCCGTGGGACAAGTGCAAGGACAAGGACATACCATGGCGGTGAGCATCCCTCCAGCTTCTGCAGCAGGACAAGAGACAGGATTGGCCACCATTTGCGGAAAGTGCAGTAATCCGTGTTCTCCATTATTCTGAAGTGCTGTCCGGGGCAGACCCAGTGTAACTCCATCACGGGGTAAACATTACAGATAACGTTGCATAATGAAGGCTAAGCATCAGTTTCAAAATGCACATTTTGCTGGTGTCCAGAGAAAATTATTGATTTAAAACAATAACGAGTACTCTGCTATGCTTTGTGATCCTTATTTGAAAACTCTGCTTGGTCATTTATTAAAACCAAAGTAGAGTAGGAGAGACCCTTGAGGAGCAACACCTGTAACTTGCATTTCACGGGGTAATATTATCACAGATTAGGTTACTTCCCACAACTGCATGGGCAGATGAGTGGGGGCAGACTTTGCTTTTGGAGACAATTGTATTTCTAGCTCCGCTCGCACAGCCCAGCACCCCGAGCCTCCTGTGGCTTCGTCCATGCTCACCCGATGCAGAGCCTCTTTGCCTCGTTGGACTGCTGTAGAAACACGAAGCTCTAGCATAGGTGATGTTCGTTTCTGTTAGTCTCAGGCTCCCTGGATTCCATGGAGCCATCAGCTGATTTTCCTTCCAAATGGGCTGGGTTTCCTCATTCTTTTGTTGTGGGTTGAAGGGTGCCTCAGAAAGGAATATGTCAAAGTTCGAACTTCTGGTCCCTGTGAATGGGATCTTGTTTAGAAATATGGTCTTCACAGATGTGATCGGGTAAAGATGAGGTCCTAAAGCGTTCAGGTGGGCCCTAAATTGGAAGCCTTGTGTCCTTCCAACAAGGACAGGTGTGAAGGCAACAGGCACACAGGAAGATCTCGGTGTATAACGGAGGCAGAAATTGGAGGGGACGCAGCCCCAAGCCGCGGAAATTACAAGGACTGTGGGCAATTTCAGAAGCTGGGAGAGGTGCATTTTCTCCCTCAAAGCCCACAGGAGGAGCCCACCCTGAACACCTTGATTTCAGACTTCTGGTCTCTAACACGGTGAGAGTAGAGAGGGTCCCAGAGGGTCCTCCGCCCCCACCCTCACTGCCCCACCAGCAAGCACACCGGGCACCAGGAGGGTCCCAGGTACATTCCCCCAGGCTGAAGGCGACAGACCCAGAGTCAAGGATGGACTTCTGGGCAGGAAAGGAGCAAATGGTCCCCTGGTCAATAACAAAGGGAAACAGTGTAATCTAAAAATGTTTGCAAGTGGGAAAAGGTTGCCTCTGAAATAAAAGGGAGAACAAATTTACAAAAGGAAGACAAAGCTTTCTTTTTAAGTTGAAAAATAAGTCTAAAAACAGATGTCCGATGACTCCGTAAAATTTTAATTATTATAATCTAACAAGCAAAGGAGAAAATGGGGGAGATGAGGATTATTCTTGGATTAAAATCATAGGTATTTTCTAATTTCCACAGGTTTTTTTTTATTACTACCGATGGGTAGAACATTCTAGGAATTGTGTATGGCGGATCGGCTTCTCTAGTTCCATCACAATGAGGCACAACTAATCCGAAGTCTATGACTGAAACTGGAAACGTCAAGCACGTGTCAAATATTGTTGGAGAATAAGGCAGATTTTGTTTCTTATGTTCCTCTTGTTCAAACATGACTCAGTATGGAGCTCACCTCTGAGTATTTCACAGTGCTTTTTACAAATTAACTTAAATTGAAATGATATTAATGACCCTCTCTTTGCCTGTGCTTGCAGTCAGAAATCTCTTTTCTAATTCTGATGTCCCCCGTGATTAATGTGCAAAGTGCAGGAATTCACAAGCATCTCCTTTCCTCAAATCCCATCTCTGGCAAAGAGGGAAAACAGAGCCTCCCTGTGGTATCTGCATCCCACTTCTGCTTGGCCAGAGATCTGGAGAGGATAAAGTGCTCACACATGCGAAATTCCTGCCGCTCCTCAGAAGTAATCTAATTTGCCTACTTAGAAGGTTTATTGAGAGGATAAAGGAAGCTCAAATTCCTGTGAAGTGGTGTGAGTGTCTCCAAAGAAAGAAGCATGCATGCTTGGCTACTCTCATCCTGTGTATTAATATGCAGGAGAGTTCAATTCGAGTGAAATCTATCTGTATTTTGAAGCGATGAGAAAAGTTCTTCCCCTCTCAGATAGGTAGTTGGTCTTGTGTGATTGTGCCAAATAAGTTAATCCTCTGGTTACTGATATCATTAAATTTCCATTTGAAATAGAGGTGGTGAGGCTGGCTTTCGTCGTGGATTTCATAGCACTGTTATCAGAATTTGTTCACCATGTCCAACTAAAAATAGAGTCAAAAACAGATGCTTATTTTGTTGTAACATTATTGTTAAAAAATATCTGCCAGTGTACCCTGCAGTTCCTTGTCTGGGTGATATGGGCATCTGCCTTGGGCTTCCCACTGGCCATCTGTCCACCCCCAAACACTTGTCTGTCCAGGAGAGAGCGAGCCCCCACGTCTGCTTCTGGGGCACAACTATCATTATTGTCTTATTGTTGTGGTATATATTTCTCATGCAAATTATAATTAATTATTTCTCTATGCAGATCATTTTTATTGGACTATAAAAAGTCTTTGAAAACAAGACCCCTGCCTTGCTTACCTTTTTGTCTGCCTAAGAATGCAGTCATTACCTTTTGACTGGACAGATGTATGTGTAACATGGTACGAAATGAGGATAAGATGAGGTCCCTAATGAAGAAATCGTGGGGCGCCTGGGTGGCTCAGTCGGTTAAGCGGCTGCCTTCGGCTCAGGTCATGATCCCAGGGTCCTGGGATCGAGCCCCACATCGGGCTCGCTGCTCGGCAGGAAGCCTGCTTCTCCCTCTCCCACTCCCCCTGCTTGTGTTCCTGCTCTCGCTGTCTCTCTGTCAAATAAATAAATAAAATCTTTAAAAAAAAAAAAAAATCGTTAAATCGAGATCTGATCACCCACCTCCAAGAAGCTTTTGTTCCTGATTTAGAACCATGAAGTTTGAACATTCCAAGCATGTCCCAAGTGTTACCTGTTGAGGACAAGTCTTATCTGCCTATAGACTATAGGAGCTTTATTACTCTAGCCAACACCTAACAAAAAAAGAAACTAATTCAAATTTTGGCATCCTAAATGGATTCAAATATTTCCCCCCATCTTTTTTTTTTTTTTTTTCCTGGAAGTTACATTGTTTGTTCCAGACTTGTCATTCAGAATCTTTAATTCAGTCTCCCCCACACACACCACCACCACCTCCCTCACATTCGTCCTACCCATGAGTATGGGGATAACCTACGGAGGGTGTGTAATGAGAGGACAGAGTGTTGAGAGCTGGTATCACCAAGTGAAGGTGGCTGATGGTTGGTGCATCGTGCTGTTACAATGAGCTGTTTCTCTGTAACCACCCTTCCCTCCCCAAAACTCATTGGCTTAAACAATAATCATTTTTTGTGGTTCATGAGTTTGGGAGTCACTGACACAGACTGGACTCAGCGCACCAGATCTTCTGTGGGTCAGTAGGGTGTGGTGTGTCCCTCTAGGTTTGGCTGAAGTGGGCTCCAGGACAATCCTGGGCACAGGCTGATAGGGTGGTAAATATCCAAGGATGCTTTTCTTGCATGACCTTTGGTAACATCCCAATGACCCAACCAAGTCACTTGGCTGGGCACCAAATCATGGAGAAGGGAAGCATCCTCTGTCCACCATAGCAGTCCTTTGCGTTAAACCAACGCAACTCACATGGCAAAGCCCAATATAAATGGAATGTGAGAGTTGGAAGGGGTAGAAAGTGTGACTGTTTCTGAACCTTCTGATCTACCACGTCCAAAGATTCTAGCGAACTGTGCAAATTCTCAGTCGTACCAGCTTTGAGCATCAGGAAATGCTGGAAAGCTTCATGTCAACCAAAGGGCTACTTTCATTAGCAAGAGAAAGAATGTCTTTGACAAACGTAGACTCTAATCTTACTCCTTTGGTTTATTTTTTTTTTTTTCAACTCTCGAAGATGTTCTGAATTCTATTATTCATAATATAAAGAAGCTATAATTCCATACTATCTCTATGCTTTTCCATTTAGGTTTCTATCTCTCTTTTTTTTTTTTTTTTAATTTGAAAAGAAGATAATGTTCAATGGACTTGAGTTTTAAGTAAGGAGATTAAGTTCTTTCGTAGTTAAATATTGAAGCAAATTCATTTGAATCTTGATTGAGACATCTTGAAGGAGAGTAGGGAGTTGTACACCACAAGGTTGGATTAATGTAAATTGATTTGTCCAAGGTTATTTGTTTAGATAATGGAGGTAATAGAAGGAGGGCCCCAGGTCTCAGGGAATGGATGCTCTGAGACATCCCATCCTGTCATCATGTTCAAAGCAAGTTCACATCAGGGCAACTCCATTTAGGCAGGGAAAATTCAATTAGGATCATTCTGTGGACTGAAGACTCCCAGTGGGATCTGGGTAGAATATGGAGACCTCGTCGTCTTAACAAACTCTTACACTAACAAATGACATTTTTGGCCCTGTCTTGGTCTCCCTCCTCTGTTTGCATGTGTGTGTGTGCATGTGCATGCATGTGTGTGTGTTTTCTGGACTATTACCACAGTACTGTTCATGAATCAAAATGAATTATATTTTCACCATCGGTTTTATTCATATTTTTTTGCATGCCTCCTTCTACTTAGAAAATATAATGAATTATGTTTCCATTGTAGGTCTCTCCTTTAGCATATGTTAGTGTAGGATCCTTGTTTCATGGGCTGAGATATAGGTCGAATCATGTGGTCCCCAACCTCATGATGTACAGAACGGTCTACAATAATTGTGTGATTCTGACATGGATAATAAGCCTGCTCTGTAATTTGATAATTGTGAAGCTACTTCACTGCACACGTATGTACACACACATACACACATGGTATTAATCCTAAAGCAAAAAGAAATTTTAAAATATATACGTCTATTTTCCAATTTGGGTGGTTCCAGCTACTTATACTTTATAATAGTTTCTGAAAACAGGTAAAAGAAAACAGTAAACTGACAAGAATGAAATATATTCTTCCTCCTGTAATCTCTGGTTTTAGAGACCACAGAAGGTTATTTTTTTTTCACTCTTTAGAGTAACAAATAGAATCATTGATTAAAACTTCACAAATAAATAAAACCTTTAACGAATAGTATTCTGGGGACTTTTCATTTTGTTACTTTGACTCACCATAAGTCACAGTGAAATAATACTAAGTGATAATCTGGGACTTACTCTAAGGGAAATAAATAACACAGAAAATCAAAATGCTTTCAACATGATTACTGAAGTGTGCCCTAATTTTGCAATGGACGACCGTGGCAGGCACGTGTGGCCTGGTTTGGCTGGGATGTACACAGCCTCCCTGTGGAGGGTTTGTCCTGCTGACCCAAGTGGGTTCTTATCACCCCAAGCACCCCTGGTGACTCCTGGCAGTCCAGGCCTGCCTGGTGCCTACCACCTGTCATTCAGGTGGCTCAGACCCCAAACTCAGATGGTGAGACCCAAAGCCAACCACCCATCTTGAATATTTATAAACTATCTCCCAGGTCCAGAAGTATCAAAATCTAAGTGATATCAAGATTAAAATTACGGAAAATTACAAGAATAATCAGTCATCAGCAACATTGCTCCAGAGGGTTTCATGGTGAACGTGCTCTTGGGGCAGAAGTGTCTCCCTTTCTAGGTCCTTCTTTGACTGGAAAGAAGGGGCATGATCATTGTAAATTCAAGGGAAGCAGGGGGAAGTAGCCACATATTTGCCAACAACAGATAATAAAAAATATATATATATATCCTTCAGCCACTTATCATGTGCTCCAGTTTACTGTCAACCGTCAAATACAAGTATTTGATTGATTGATTGATTCCTCCTAAAACAATGGTCACATCAAATCTCCCTGGCCACGCTGCACAGAGCATGCATTCCCTAACTACGTGTGCATGTGTGCATATGTGTGTGTGCTTGCATATATGTGTGTGCGTGTGTGTGTGTGTGTGTGTGTGTGTGTTTGTAGGGCGCTATCTCAGCTCTGCTCCTGAGCCGCTCATTTAGCCACCCCGTATAGCGTGTGCGCCCCCTGACCCTTGCAGGTGTTTGTCTATGCCAGGCATTGCTGGTGACCTTGGAGTCCTGCCTTTGTCTCCTCCTGACAGGGAGGAGAAGGAATTTGAAAGGGCACACTTTCTCTAAGCATCTCCCTTAAATCCCCACAGCACCACATATAAGGGATTACGGGTGATGAGAATTTGTTAAAGTCCTGAGTGTAACTGGCAGGAATTACTACAGTCTGTTTAAAAGGGTTCTGGGATGTAAAACTGTCTACAGACATGACTGTTTTTATGGCCCAAGCATGACAAGTCACCTGGTTTCCAGTCTCTTCTTAACCTTAACCTCCTTCTTCAAACCTGCACAGCATGAGTTTTTGTCTTCTTTAAGGAAGGGGCTCAGGCTTAGACTTTATCTTTCATTCTAGCTCCACTATTGAAGATCCCTACAAAGTAACCTTTTCAGTGGATAAACATGTATGCAATAACATATTGTGTCTGTGGGCCACCGGGACGTGATCATGGACGAGAGGAGGAAGTCAGGGGCAGAATGGAAGATGATTCGCAGACTACCAGCTTGGGCAGGGGAGTGGGTGGTGGTAGCGTTTACTGAGATAAGGAAGAATATACCACTGGTTTTCTTAACACCTGTGCTAGTCAAGGGTGGGATAAAACCAGGGCTGTAAGGAGAGGATCCCAACGGGGGTTTGAACTTGTAAGTATAACACACTATTCAAAGCGAAAAAGAGAATGCTCAGCAAATGTTTTGCCTCTTTCATGATCACTTAAGTTCAAGAATAAAGATCTTTGGATAGGGAGCTTGTGCATATGCTCACATTATCCAAGGACCCAAATCAGTCATTATAAAGGGTACATTGCAGCTTCATACTAGGGAAGAAAAATCTTTCTCTTGTTGACCATTCTTAGCTACAGAAAGACAGGGCAAATCTTTAAAATGACAGCTTTGTGTGTGTGTGCCCTAAGCCAGATGACATTCTCGTTCAAGTATTCTGTTCCCATAATTCTCTCAGTAAGCAGCAAGGCAAGATAAAGTGTATTTTCCTTATTTTCATACAAACCCTGTGGGTCGGTGATGGCACAGGGCTGTTAAAATTACAATCCTGCTTAGCAAAGGAGTCATACAGATGGAGCTCATGAGAATCTCCTGCTAAGCATTCTCCAGAGCTCAAGTATTGGCCAAGTAACCTAGACACAGCAATTGTTTGAGTGCCGGTAAGGAGTATCTTAGCTAACAGAGCCGGAGTCTTTGAAATATATCTAACCTCCCTGGTTCCAATGCCAGTAACTCATGGTGTGTAAAACAATCATGATTCACCTAGGAAAAGCAAAATTCACTCCAGGTATGAAGTGGGGAAGACCCAGCTTCATAGAACCACCTGGACACCAGGTACCCAAATGTCATGCAGATTACAGGGCTGTTGGGGGCCCAACCCCTAAGAGTTCCGTTAGGATCTCTTTTATTTTATTATTTTAAATGCCATGCTATGTTGCAGATGTTCTGTAAGCACCCTTTCCTGTATTTATGGCATGAGTATCTCTTTAAATGGTCGCAAACCAAAGCACGTCATGCTTGAATTGTTAGCTAAGTAATAGCACAAACCATTATTTGGAAGATGATTTTTGTCTTTCTCCACTGTGTTCTTGCAAAACCAAATATTGTGGTAAGGTATGCCTGGTATCTAACAATCTGATCTTATTGTTAATGACTTAATGGGTGAACTTTGGCTGTTTTAACCATTAATATAAATATTGAGTCCATTACTTACTTAAATTCTTTGATGTGAGTGTATTGACTTAGAAAGGATTTGCTTTTCTGTATTGCTTGCCAGTAGATTTAGATTTTCCCTTTCTCCCTATTAAAGCACAGTAACAATAACCATGTAAATTAATTGTAATAAACTAGTACATGTCTTTTTTTTTTTACAATTATGACTATACTCCAGAGACAATGTCACCTGGGTTTTCAAACAAATCGGCAACATTGTCATACATTATCCACATGCTTCTAATACAGAAGGGTTTGCAACGTGTCATAAAATGTTCATTTGGTTTGCTTGTTCATCCCATCTGATGTGGTGAACTTTGAAATGCAACCTGGATTGCTTTTGCAGACTTTCATTTCCAAAGATAATTCTGTATTATAAAACCAAATGACCCCAGAACATATTTCATGTAGCTTTAAAGGCAAAATACACAAGCAATTAGAAGATTCTAAATGTAAGATGGTTAGGTCACAAGTCCACTTTTCAGCCATCTTGACCCACCCATTCTCCTCTGATTTGTGTCCTCACACTCAGGAAAAGTTCTGTACTCATTTGGTATAGCAGCAATTGTCAATAAAATGGTATGAGCAGTGCAAAACTCTAACTCTACAAGTATGATTGATCAACATTCAATTATTAAAGGCTTTCTTACCCATCTTCTGGAGACCAAAAGGAAGCAAAATGGAGACTACAGATAAGATGGCCGCGGACTACAGCAGTAACTGAGGCAGCCTATGGAAAACATCAGAGCAGTCCTTGAGCAAGGCACACACCTCCCCAAAGTCCCGCTCATTTTTTAGCTCACAAAGTTAGCTTTTGTGTGTGTGTATGTGGTATGAACACTTAAGATCTACTCTCTTAGCAAATTCCAAATATACAATGCACTACTGTTAACTAGAGTCACCAAACTATATATTAGATCCCCTGAATGTATTAATCTTGCAACTGAAACTTAGTACCCTCTGAGTAACAACTCCTCATTTTCCCCAACTTCTACCCCTGGCAACTACCTTTCTACTCTCTGGTTCCATGAGTTCAACTATTGAGGTTCCACATATTAGGGAGGTCATGCAGTAATTGTCTTTCTGTGTCTGGATTATTTCATTTAGCATAATGTCCTCTAGGTGTACTAATGTTGTTGCAAATAGCAGACTTTCCTTCTTTTTTAAGGCTGAATAATATTCCATTATATGTATACCACACTTTATTTATTCATCCATCCATGACCATTGAGGTTATTTCCATATCTTGGCTATTGTTAAATAATGCTGCAATGAGCATGGAAGTGCAGATAACTCTTAAAGATGCTGATTTCATTTCCTTTGGAAATAGACCGAGAAGTGGCATTGCTGTATCATGTGATGGCTCTATTTTTAAACTTTCGAGGGCTCCCCATACTGTTTTCCTTAGTTGCTGCACCAATTTATATTCCCACCAAAGGCACACACAGGTTGCCTTTTCTCCACATCCTTGCCAACACTTGTTATCATTTATCCTTTTGGTAATAAACATTATAACAGATGTGAGGTGATACTGCATTGTTGTTTTGATTTGTATTTCTCCAGTGATTTGTGTTGTTGGACATCTTCTCATATATCTGTTGGCCATTTGTATGTCTTTCATTGAGAAATGTCTATTTGGGTCCTTAGCCCATTTTTTAAATCAGGTTATTTGTTTTGATGCTTTTGCTATTGAATTATTGAGTTCCTTACATATCTTGGATATTAATTTTTTATTTATATATATATATGTGCGTATACACATATATATTGCAAATAGTCCCCCATTCTGTAGATTGCTTTTTCACTCTTTTGATTATTTACATGGGTATGCAGAAGCTTTTTAGTTTTCTGCAATCCCACTTACCTATTTTTGCTTTTACTGACTGTGATCTTGGTGTCATATCCAAAATATCATTGCTCAAACCCATGTCAATAACATTTTTCCTAATTTTGTTCACAGTAGCAAGAAAAAAGATAAAACAATTAGGAGTAAACTTAACCAAAGAGGTCAAAGATTTGTATGCTAAAAGTTATAAAACCTTAAAAAAAATTAAAAAGACACAAATAAACGGAAACACATGCTGTGCTCATGGAATGGAAGAATTAATATTGTTAAAATGTCCATACTACCCCAAATGATCTATAGATTAAGTGCAATCCTTCTCAAAATTTCAATAGCATGTTTTACAGAAATAGAAAAAAACAATCCTAGAATTCATATGGAACCACAAAAGTCCCGGAATAGCTAAGCAATCTTGAGTGAAAAGAACAAAGCTGAAGGCATCACGCTTCCTGATTTCATAAGGTAGTTCTGCATGGTACTAACTAACATAAAAGCAGACATTCTGAAAAATGGAACTGAATAGAGTCTAGAAATAAATCCACAAATTTAGAGTTAACTGATATTCGACAAGGGTGCCAAGAACACACAACGGGGAAAGGATAGTCTATTTAGTAACTGGCGTTGGGAAAACTGGTTATCCACATGCATAGGAAGTGTAAATGGGCCCTTACCTGACACCATACAAAAAAACCAACTGAAAGTGGGTTAAAGACCTAAAGGACACACCTGAAACAGAAAATTACTAGAGATACTGATCTTAAGGCTTTACATAGGCTGACACATTCAAGGTTCATGCCAACTCTGTGAGTTTCATGCTGTTTCTATTTCCACAGTATCAAAGAGCAAACTGAAGTGCAGAGGGCTGGGTGATTTGCCCAAGATATGCAGTGCACATTGAAGTCACAATTTGGACTTGAGTGATCTGGGGATAGAATCTGTGTACTTGTGCTCCCAAGTATAGACACTAAAAGAATAATGGTATCAAAAGTAGTCAACCTCACAATGAAGAAAGAACTTTGCAGCTTAAAATATAATTGTCTTAATATTTCACATGAGGCAATAATACAAAATTGGCTTTTACACAAGGCTAAGATTATGCTCTCACCTTACGATATTCAATGCAAACATAACTATTTGAAGCTGTGTATTGCTAGCATGCAGACTTCACGCACATACGCTGATTATGATTGATTAGAGTAACACGAGACTTTTGAATGTGACCTTCGGTCCACATAAGCGTGTAAGTGTTTGGACAGCAGCCAAAATATCTTCCAAATTTTGGAACTTGTTGAACAGGCAAGTATGAGCGGTAGTAATAAGACTTTCTAGGTCATTTCATCAATACTTATTTGGAAAATTATGGAGGGGTAGAGAATCGTTAAAATCCAGTAGATTATTAGGTTTAATAAGCAGTATGGTCAAAGAATATTAGCCCTATGAAATCAGCATTAAAAAATCTGAAAATGAATTACTCTGGCCATACAATGCTGGTGTTAATATTCTGTGATTTGAAGAATGTCATGATGGCTCTTCATTTAGAATCAGAATGTCCAGGTAATGAAACAGTGTGATGGTCATCAAGTGTGAAGGTTAAGATGATTGGACTTCTGGTGTGTAGGTTGATTTAACAGGTTTCATTAGCATTTCCCAGGAGTATCACTAATTTGAGCTAAAATCTTTTTACCAGCTGTCGGAATATTGCCTTGCAAATTGTTGTGTAGGGCGACCTCCCTCCATGCCTTCTTTAGCTTTTTCATCTTTATTTTTTGTTATAACTGCCACTATGGCTGAGCCCAAGATTTACCAGTCCTAGTGCTCTGTCTCGGGGGTTGGCACCAGGCGTGCATGTGGGAGAACGCCCTGGTACCCGCTGTCAGTCTCCAACATTTAAGAGGACAGCCCCAACCAGCCAGTATCTCTTGTAGTGATTGTGCAGCTGCTTATTCAAAAGAAACTCATTCCTTTTTCCACTGTAGACCTAGCATGGGATAAGCAGGCAGGGGCAAGGAATCCAAGCAAATTACATGATCTGGTTAAATATAACTATTTAAATATTCTAATCTCTTCATAGTCAAAAAGGCAACAAGATGAGCTTATAAAGAAAAGGGGTCCCACAAATATGCGCACACATACCCATTCATCCAGAGAAGCACAGAGAGCTGTCCTGTTCCGTTCCTTTACTCTCTGAATACCCTAGGACTCTGTGGAGGCCCCATAATTGAGTTATAGCCGTCATCCATATATTAGATTCCAGCCTGAGCCATGGCAAGTCTAAGTAATAGATTGAAAAATACAATTATTGCTTACCTACAGAATTCCTTTGCTTGAGAGGTAAGGCATATATATCAGAAAAAGTTGTTGCGTGTTTTTTTTTTCCCCAGGCCTATTCAATAAATGAACATTACACCAGGATTCTTACACAGAGTATCTCTGAAATGGGTTTTGTATTGATTTTTGTAACTACCCTGTTAGATGACGTTATCCCTTAGTGTGTCAGGTTTAGACCGGTCCGCCCGGAGCAGGTCATTGAGGTGATAACTATCATTTGGAGGGACAGAAAAGCAATCATAGCTTTTTCATTACTTACTGTTTTCCCCGTGCGAGTGTGGGATCATTTGACATATTATGGCTTCTGTGATTTAAGCTGCATTCTGAAATTAAGTGCTAGAATATCACGCTGTGGGTTTAGAAAAATCAACTCGATGTCAGAGAACTGCAGGCCCTGTGGGGCCTCACCTTAGTTATCGTAGATTTTAGGAAAGAGAGGTGGTTAGCTATGTAAATAAATACAGACCTCTATCTGAAAAGCGTTGCATGCAAAGCAGAACCAATCCAGTGCATTCTAATTTTCTCAGGGTTTTGTTGTTGTTATTTTATAAGTATGGCTGGAAAAATACTGGAAACCACAAAGCCAGTTTTATCACAAACATTGATTCAACACAGATGCATTGTTAAAATTCTAAAATGTAATGGTAGCAATTTTTAAATTGCATACATTTCGTGAAAGACACATGTTTTCGCTAGCAATCAGAGTTGGACAGTCCAACCTAAAGACATGAGGGCAGCCAAAAACAATGAAGAAATAAATGTGGGACATACTGAGCAACCATTTCTAAAAGCAACCAAAATGAACCAAAGGCTTAAAAAAAAGCAGAATATAAAGTAAGATGAAATCAGAGAGGGAGGCAAACCATGAAAGACTCTTAACTCTAGGAAACAAACTGAGGATTGCTGGAGGGGGTGGGGTAACCGGCTGATGGGCATTAAGGAGGGCACAAGATGTAATGAGCACTGGGTGTTATATGCAACTGATGAGTCACTAAACCCTACCTCTGAAACTAAAAAAAAAAAAAAAAAAAAAATGCAGAACATAAAGGAGCACATCCACATAGAGTGGTGCCAAACTGTTCTTTCACTGAATGTCAGGCCCCTCCCAGCCCCACTGTGCTGGGCTGCAGGAATCAGCCTGAAGGACCAGAGTTACTCCCGAGGCTCAGGGTGCTTCCCATGGGCGCATGGACACACTCTGGACTCAGATGCCATTTCTTTAGGACTTCTCATGATTCACTTGCCATAGAGTCCTGCATGACTTTCTTTCTACTCTACCCTCTGGGTCTACTCCAACAATTGTGAATTTTTTTAATTAATGTTTTCAAACTCACACTAACAATGCTCTCACACTAGCACTCCCCAGCAATGCTCTTGACTAAATATGCTCAAGTCATTCCCAACTTGACATTTCCCAAATAATTTCCTCTCTCAATCTTAATTCATCCCTAATAGTAGCTCTCATGCATTTTTCTCCTTTTCTGTTTTCACATCCTGGTCTTTTGCTTATTCCTTGTTTCACCATCATCTTGCTCTTCCTTTAACTAAGAACACCACCCCCTTGAAACTTGAAAGGAGATAAAAGCATCCTCCTTATAAAATTGAAGATCCTCCTTGGTGAACTTTCAATTCTCACTCAGTTGACTTTTCTCTAACATCATACCCGTTCCTTTGTGCTTGAACTTCCTTCTTCTATCATGTCACAAAGAGCATGTTCTCTTTTTCTCTTTCCACTTCTTTGGTCACTCTTTCAAAATGTATTATGCATATTCTAATGTGGCCTTAGTTATTGAATGATGCCTAACTAATTGCCCTAAATTTAGCACCCTGAAATAGCACAGGTCTATTATCTTCTATGTTGTGGGTCAGGCATCCGGGCATGACTTCACCAGGCCCTCTCTCTCAGTTCCCCACAAGGCTGGAGTTAAGGGTTGGCTGAAACTTGGGTCTCATCTGAACACTTAAGTTGGGAAGGGTCTGTTTCCAAGCTGGAATAGCTGTTGGTAGAATTCAATTATTTGATGGTTGTTGGACTGAGGGCTTAGTTTTTTTGTCATATTGGACTCCCAACATGGTGGCGTGCTTCATCAAAGTATGTGAGCCAAGAAGACAATAGGCCAGTCTGCTAGCAAGAAGATAGGAACAATATTTTGTTACTTGATTAAGATGGGACATCCCCTCGGCCTCTCCATCTTCTGCTGGTTAGAAGCAAGTACACATGTGGAGGGCATTACACAAAGCCATGAATACCAGGAGGTAGATGTCACTGTGGCCATTTTTAGAGACCACCTAACATGATTAACGACCTGGGAGTTCCAATTCAAAAGCACTCCCAGTTCCTTCTCCCACCAGCAGTCCCATCGGCTGGTCAGACCCTGTTTGGTGATGTCTACTAAGATACCACCCTACCTTGTCTCCAGTTTCCTTGCCTGTGTTACTGTTTCACCCACCATGCTACCAGCATGTTACCCTCCCACTTAAGAACCCGTCAGCAACACCACATTATCTGGAGAGTGATGGCCAGATGCCTTGAATGTGTTAAGAGCACATCCTTGTCCATCCTCTACTTGCCTTTCTGGACTCATGTCCCCTCAACCTCCATCTCCAGCTAAGAGAAACCACTTAAACTTTCGCAAAATGTTGAAGTCATTTTGTGTATTCATGTGCATGCCCGCGCGTGCACACGCAAGCACACACACACACACACTTTTTTTTTTTTTTTTTTTTTTACTGCCTGGACCACTTGCCCCTATAACTGCCTTTATGTACCTCCCTGGCCACTTTTCCCCCAGGATACTGTCAGACGCTCCTTCCCTTTGTATTGTGGGCTTGTCTTTATCAGGGTCCATACAGAGCAGTTCACACACCACAAAACTGCTTTGCTTTTTGGGTTTTTGTTTCGTTTGGTTTTTGTTTTTGTTTATGTTTGCCACACCTTGATGTACTTGTGGGCAGGTTTCACCTTTCACTTATTTCTCCACCCCAAACATTGAGCACGGTGAGCACATCTAACAGTATTAAAACATAGGCATTGAGGGGGCTTTAAACAAATGAATCACACACGCTTATTTACCCCACACTCTCTAAAATGCTACAGCTTCCCCTTACCTAGTGGAGAGAATGTTTCTGACAAGTTTGTCAGATGAATTCTGTTTACTGAAATTGACATGTGTATAAATAAAATAATACTCGAAAATAAGGACAAAACTTAAAGGAATTAAGTATAATGCAAATGCTCAATTTGATTATTTATGTGCTTTTCCTCTTAGACGATCATATGGTTTACATTTATTATATTTTAAAAAGCAAAATAAAATGCACCCCTCTCCTTTTCAAGAAGAAGAAATGACCAAATAGGAGAAAACAACCAAAATATCAGTTATACACCAGTGGTTCAGAGTTTAGACCATATCCCATGAGTGACTCCAGTAAAATGACCTTGGAATCTCCACCATTCATGAACTAAGATTGATAAAATAATTGTTAGCAAGATTTTCAGGTGAAAAATCTTTTAAAGGACTAGCTCTTACAGAAATTTTGAGAGGCAGAAATTTTATTTTATCTAGTGATTATCTGGTAGTGAATTTGAACATTCTGTTCTTTTGGAAGATGTAATTGTGAACAGATACAGACTTATTTTTAGTTGGGATTCTAAAGTATCTTATCAGCAATGCTTAATTAATGCCTATTTTTAAAGCTTGAACTGATGATAGAGACACAGAAAGGCAACATCACAAACATTTGTCTCAGCTAAGTATTTGGGCCCGTATATTGGAAAATATTCTCTGTTCTATCTTGGGAATTTATTGATGCTTCCCTATTCCTACGAACAGATGAACTCAGCTGTGAAGTTATATATAAAGAGATGATGTCTGAAGCTTTGAAATTCCGAATAAGGTTCATAAGGAAATTATTATTTTTTACTTGCCAGCATATTGTATGATATGACATCTATATAGAGAATGTACGCTTTTTCAAATGTTTCAATTGAACTAACAAAAGTATACCTTTTAGCATAATAAGTATCTCCTGCAGAACTTGATTTCAAAAGTATATCTAAATAACTTAAAATCTGTGTTTATTATCTTAAATAGAAACACAGAGGATTAGGCTTTCAAAAATTTTAAAATATGCGCTGATCCATGGTGTGTCTGTAGCTTATGATGGACCTTTCAATGGAGATCATCCTTCCTAGGCACAGACACTGGTCCCAAATGGAACCGGCGAGGTGAGCTTCTCTGTGAGATTCTATACATGCAGGCTTCCAACATTCACACAAGCCAGCAGTGTGACCCTCTCCACGGATTTTCTTAATCAGTTCATCTCCATTCAGGAATGTAAAAGGACTTTAAAGTAGCTTTACTTGGACTGAAAAACTGGGCAAGAAAAGATTATAGCAAATCTTCTCAGCACCTCTATTATATTTCAATTGGTCTTTTTAAAAAAAATGGCAGTGGGGGGAGGCATGGGGGAAACTTTAAGCGACACTTAGGAAAGCTTTCAAATATATAAATTTCAAACTTTGAGAGACAGGATATGAGTTTTTGTTTTAGCCACAGATGTGATTAGAATAAGCTAACAAGTAAATTTCCATTAATCTTTGAAAATTATTGGGGCACACATGAAAACCTATTTCCCAGAGCCTACTTAATGCAGTGAATTGGGAAGGAGAAGTAATGTTACTAAACTTTAATTGTTAATGGCATCAGGTCATCCAGAATGGTGCAGTGAGATACTCAGCACATCCTCTGCCCCAGTCAATAATCATATTGGACAAAATTGTCAAAATCCATCATTTTAGAACTCTGGACATTGGCCAAAGATATTAAAAAATTAATAAGCATTTATTCAAGAAATAATATCCAATTTGGAGTATGAATACCACTATTCTGTTCCACACTCTGGCATTTTTTGTCTGGGGATGCTCCCAAACCACCCTCAATCCATCAATTGTTTTTCAAGAATAATGCAAGCTATGAACACAACAGCTTTGCTGCTGGAAGGAACTGACTTGATCTGGAATGGAACACAGAAAACCCCAGGTGCTCGGCAGTTGCTGGGAGCAGTAGCTGAGAGTCAGGTGAATGGGGAAACCAAAGTTACAGGTGGTCTGAGCTTGTGATCCCTGAGTGGGAGAAGGAACACACCAGCAGACCAGCCAGGAATATAGCAGGAAGGTGCAGGAATGAGACAGCCACGACGGGGTGTGAGGGGGGCTTTATAGGTGTATAAGCTTTATAAGTTCCCACATAACTCTGTGGCCTGGAAGGGTCAGGGGTCAAGTAAAAACCAGGGGAGATTTTCAAACAACCTGGTTTGGATGTGCTCTCCCGGGCACACACAGATCTAGCAGTATATCCTGGAAGTCTTGTTGATTCCAGGTATTTAAACAAATACTCTGATAAACTGATTGGCTGAACACTAAGTGATGCTGACATAATGTAGTCCCCAAATTAAATTAAAACCAAAATTAAAAATAATAACAATAATTAAAGAGTAAAAAATCAGCAGGGACATCATGCTACACATTGCTGGAAAGACAGGCTTCACAGAATATATCCAGGTAACTTATTAGTTAAATAAAAAACTCACCAACAACAATAATTCCCAGAGAGGATAAAAGTGGATCTCAGGGTGAGGCAAGAATCCAGAATCACGACACTATTACTTAATTATGCAATTATAAAATATTATAAGACAAACAAAGGAACAGGAAAAGCATTACAGTCAATAGAAGTTTCTTTGGAGGATCCAGATGTTGGACTTAGGAAAAGACTTGAAACCACATTATAAATATTTTTTTAAAAATTAATAACCATGTTTTTGGAATTAAAGAAAATTTATGACACTGACTCATCAAATAGAAAATGTCAATAAAGGAGCACACATTATAAAAAAATATAATGATACGCATATTGCAGAGAGTACAATACATTTAAGATGTCCCAAGAAACCTCGATGAAATTCATGGTGTATCCGTAGGAATTATCTAACTTGAAGAGCAGAAAGAAAAAGCAGGAAGGGAAGTGGATAGACTCAGGAGTCTGCGTGGCATTGGCCCTGAGCGTGGTGTAGACGGTGGGAATCCCAGTGGGAGTGATTGAGAGGGACGGAAATGATGCATCTGAAGGGGGAAAAGCAAGAAAGAATCTCAACAAGCAGCAGGCAAGATCCACACCCAGACACATCCAGTCTCACTGCTGAAAACTGAAGACCAAGAGAAAATCTTGAACTCAGTGTGAGGAAAACGACTCCGGAACAGGAGACAAGGAGACAGTGAACAGCTAACTTCTCAGAAGCCAGAGACCAGCAGGCAGCAGGATGGCGTACCCCAAGTGCTAAAATGGGGAGACACATCTGGTCAAACACAAATTCTGTATCCACAAGATTCTCCTCCTGAAATCAAGGTGAGAATTCCAGGTTCAGCTCAGACATGCCAAGACTTTACCGGAATAGAGAGTCGGGTGTGAGTACAGAATGAGTATAGGAAGCGTGGGAGGGCGTTGCAGGTCCAGCCCCACCGGGAGATCTGCTGGCGAGCAGATCCAAGACCTTCCCAGCTGCATCTGCTTCGCCTGTGGCCACGAGGGCTGCATCCTCCACCGGTGGGACACTTACATGCTGATTCTGGTGAACTGTTGAGACCCCGGGAGTAAGGGGGTGAGGAAGTCCTGGCGGCCTCCGTCCGAGGAGGATTCCCACGCCACCAGGTTCTCACAATGAAGATCTGATGCATTTGTCAAACCCCATAAAACTTGACAGCAGAAAAGCCGATCTTTGTGCATAAAAATGAAAGAAACAACCACTGAAGGTATCATGGGCCCCCAGCGCGGACGTGACGAAGCAGGCTGGGTGCAGCACTCCCTGGAGGGCTGCATGGAAGCAGCGGCCTGCATGACTGATGATGAGGGATGTGTGTGAGCCACACCACACTTAGCTAGATGGCAGGTGGGGGCAGCCTGGCTTCTCGGTGCGGGGGGCAGTCGGCTACAGCAAGGGAGGGAGGGGGTTCTGAGCTCCCCATGCGACAGCCGGGGACCGCTGGGCGGTGGCGGGAAGTCTCAGAGCCTAGCACACTCCCTGATGGGGAGAACCAGGGCTCCTTGGGGAAATGGCTGATTTGAGGACTGGGGCCTGGAAAGAGACACACGCACGCGCGCGCGCGCACGCACACAGAGACTAGAGCATCTTCTAGCACCAGAAAGTAAGGCAGGGCTCAGAACTAACTGAGACAAATCCCGTGATGATGGGGCCGTGTCGAAAGGATGCAGGAGCCACATGAAAGATGCCCAGTGGCCAAAGCTGAAACTATTTTTGTGACAAAATAACTAAGGTAGTTGGGCTCTAACCCCAAATCTAACCCCAAATTAACATCCATGGGCTGTGTCTCAGCTGCAGCTGCCGGAGCAGACCCTGCAGACTGGGTGGCCCGAACGATAGCACTATTTCCCCGGAGGCTAGCAGCCCAAGAGCAGGGTGGTGGCATGGGGTGGGGGGGTCCTGGTGAGAGCCCTGGTCCAGGTGGCAGACAGCCCACTTCTCCTCTAGCCTCAAGCAGCAGAGAGCCGGGAAGGGAGGCAAGCAGTTCCTGACTCAGAAGGGCACCGATCCCATTCCTGAGGCCCCACCGCCTGACCCCACCTAACCCTAAGGACCTCCAAAGACCCACCTCCTAACACCATCACACTGGAGGGTAGTGTCTCAACATATGAATTTGGGGGACACAAACAATCCATAATGAGTTAATCCTGATTGCAATTAAAAGAAGAAATAAATAAACACACACAGGAGAACAGATGAATGTCCTGTGCGGAAGATTTTATGTCACCACGTTGCCCCCAAGGAGGTGGGCCCTGTCCCCACAGTACTCAGATCTGGGTTTTGCATAGATACTACTCTTCCCATTCAAGGAACACAATGCACAGAAGAGGGAAAAGAGTAGTTTTGCCCCTGAGACACCTGAAAACATGACCTTAGTGAGAAAATTAAAATTAACATCAGCAATGAAAAGCCTGTTGATAGCACGTGCTTTTGGTACACTGGGGTAAGAACAGTTCTCAGCCTTTGTGGCCTTTGTCCCGAAACACACGACCCCTGCCTAGTGGAGAGCAAAACATCAGACTAATCCCAACGGAGGGACACTCTACAAAATATTTGGCCGGGACTCCTCAAAACTGTGATCAAATGCAAGGAAAGCCCAAGAAACCTTCAGAGCCAAGAGGATCCTAAGGAGACAGGACAAGTGCTGCGATGGTGTCCTGGGTCACAGATCTCAGTCATCCCCACATCAGCGGTAGAGGGTTATGGGACCTGTGTGTGTCACAAGGAGAGGGGGGAGGTCTGGGTGGGTGGGTGGGTGGGCCCTGGAATGTAAAAACAGCACTGCGTGAAATTGAGTTCAATGGGCATGTTCTGTAAGTGATTGCGCCCGCCTCTTGGCTGCTCTGGAGCTCCGTGCACATGCCAGGCTGGAGCCCTTTCGCCTTATCACGGTTGTGAAAACTGTATCTCTGGACATCTCGGCTTGGCTCATACACAGCGTGAATAATTCATATGTTGTCAAGTCAAAGGGGTTTGTCTTTATGCTTTGACCTTTTAACTCTAGCTCTGGTTCCTTTCTGACAAAAGACAAAGAGAAGAAGTTTGAGTGATATAAAAGTGCGTCTAAAAACCCTCTGCTCAGGTGTCACCACCCAGAGCTTCATTTTCATGCCGACACCCTTTCTGTCCTTACCATAGCTTTAAATAACAAATTCCACTCAGTGGGCAGGGGCGAGTAACAGTGGCCGCTGCTGGGTTATTTACCATTCACGGAGAATAGCACCCTTTTTCCCATGTTCAGGGAATCAATTTTAGTGAAATAGCACAGCGCTCTGGAGAGATTCGCCAGGTCCTTCCTGTGCCAGGCTCTGTGCTAGGCACAGGGAGCTTAGAGAGACAGGTGTGGGTCCCTCCTGAAAGGAGCCACTGCAGGTGGATTATGCACGTGGGACTGAGCAAAGGTACACGTGAGGCCCGAGGCAGGAGGGACAGGCAGTGGGGCAGAGATACGGGTGAGTCCCGGAGACACGTGGGGCTTAGGACACCTTAGGGATCTGGACTCGATCCTATTGACAGTGGGAAAAGGGGGGGGCATGCCAACCTGTGTGTGACCCTACATGGTTTTATTTTAATTATAGCACTTTGGTCATGGAGTGAGGAAGGAGATGTGTTTGCTCCAGTAGGAGTAGGAGGGGAGATAGGAAACAGGATATCGGTTAAAAGGTCATTTCCACTGGCCAAACGAACAGTGAAGATGGGTGACACGATGGAGCAAAATCTGGGGAGAAAACATGGAATCCTCTGGCCCCGGTGAGGTAAGAGCAGTAGCTCTTGGTTTTAGGGTATGAGGTTGAAACTGGACAAGGGTGCAGATGCAGGTCAGGGGGAGGGAGGCAGGATGGTGCCACAAATCTGTGCCACCATGAGCTGCTAGAAGAAAGGCCAGGTGTGAGCCAAGCTGCAGGAAGAAGACAAGCTCTTCTGGGCTCGCCACCAGCTGCACTGAGATGAGCTTGTGTGACTGTAGGGATGTCATGGTGTGTTTGTCTGGGGTCGCATTTGAACCTGAAAGGACAATTTATAGTTACTAAAATTTGAAGAAAATACAAGATAGCGTGAAAATGACAAATTCTAGGTTCAGCAGAGACTGGGTGGCCATGACTTAGGATGAGCTATGGGAGCATCATTAGCATGACAGGGTCTATGCCTGTCAAGCTGGAGGGTCTGCCCGTAGGGCTCAGGTCCCGGCTATGACACCCCGAAATCAGACATTGTACAGGTAACTTGAGGAATGTAATAACACTCCGTTGAAACCCTTAAATATACATGTAGATCTAACAATATAGATAATCCCATTTATAAAACGATAGGTGTACTTCTCTTTTTATCAACAACTCCTCACTGAGGATTCCTCCTGCTCCAACAAAGGAAATTTGTATCAGTGGCAGAGGTGATTACAGTGAGATGAGTTCTCACTTCAGTCCCTGGTAATCCTCCTACTCACTTCCCACAGCCAACCTAAGAAACAAAACCAAAAATAAAATTTGCCACGTTTTTGTTTGCTGGCTGTCATTTCCTCGCATGATCTTTGTTCCAAAGACTATTGATCCCCTCAAATATCCAGTGAATGCAGTGTGCAGCATTCAACTATTACAAAGCAAGGCTGTCCATGCACATGGTCACAGACATAGGTTTACTTAATGGTGAGGTTATTGATTTTTATAAATCAAAGAAGCCTGAAGAGTTTATTGAGGATATTCATTTAAGGAGTGTTGGTTTATCGATGCCAATATTTCAATTTGTTTCTATCAAGCCCTGGGTAGTGAGGTCAGTCACAACATCTTCTGTTTCATGCTTCTTCCGAACAGCTATAGAAAACCACAAAGGGTCTGATATTATCTCCCTGCGACCTTTCAGAAGCCAGCCGCACCACTGCACGTGCCACTTGGAGGAAATGCAGAAGGCCTACAACAGGGCCACTGACCCATCTCACACTGGTCTTGAGGAAATCATTCTCCTTCAAACAAAGCTCTATTTTATTTTTATGCTAAATAAAAAAGAATGTGGATTGTGCTTGCTGGACACAGCACAAAAAGCCAAGCCCTGGGATCCGGGCTTCAGATCCCAGACATTAGGGACCCCCAGGCCCCATTTTCCTGGATATTTTCCAGATACTTGGACAGACACCTGTCCAGTGAAGATACATGTATGGTAAATATCCACTTGAAAAGATGCTCTCCGTTATTAACCATCAGCGATGTGTGCATGATCAATAAGGTATGTTAACAACCCCCAGATGTAAACAACCCATATGTCCATCCAGCTATAAATCAATAAATAAAAATTGGTATATTTATATGATAGGACACCCGTCACCAATAAAAACAATAAATACAACCAATAAATGCAACACCATGGATGATTTCCAAAAGTTGTTCTTGAGAAAAATATTCAAGAAACAATGCATACTGCTTGTTTCTATTTACATAAAATTGTAAAGCAGGGAAAATGTATTTTGATGACAGAAAGCTTGTCACTGATGGCCTAGGCCCAGGAGTGGGGGCTGGGATAGATTGCAAAAGGGGACAAGAGAACCTTGGGGGTGGGAATTCCACTACTTGTTGTCATGGACCTTACATGAATGGACACAATTTTCAAAAGTCAATGAACTCTACATTATAAGTGGAAACAAGCTTATACTTCAATAGAGCTGATGAAATTAAACATAAGGAACCAGCCCTTTTTCATACACCAAAAGAGAGTTTCCCAAAGAGGCACTGGAATGGAACATCACTGCCATTATTCTGGAAGCTACAGAAGCTGGTTCCTGTAGATTGAAATACAAAGCTGGAAAACACCGGTCCATGACCTGCCACACACAGCGGCTCTGTGTTGCATAGCAAACTACCAACTATTTCAAATTCTCATTTCTGACCTCTGCCCTTGTCCCCCTAAGTAAATCTAGTGTATTAGTGCACTGTTTTGTAGAAGTCCCAACATGATCTCCCTGCGGGGGCAAAAACAATTTCCCTATGGAATCTGAGGCTCCTACATCTGTGTGCTTAACAATTTTGGTTTCTTTGTACTATTAGATAGTTCTCCTGTGAGGGGCCTCATTCACGGACAACCGGCCTGCTTCTCCCGCTCTCTCTAAGTATATCCCTTTGGTAAGGCTAGCATCCCTGCATCACACTCTGCGTGGCTACATACACCTCTGCACTCAGGAACTCCTCAGAGAACTTGAGTCTGCCTTGGGAGAACTTGTGGCTTTATTCAAGGCAGATAGGAGAGCAAGACATATTATTTCTTAAATACATTCCACAAAATCCTACTCTTTCAATGTGTGTATCAAAGTTGTTCAGATGTATGTAGCTATGTTCACCCACATGGACGGAAGCTCAGAGCCACAAGCATCCACCTGTATCATACTCAAGGCTGAGGTTCTTGTGTTCAGTGACAATACATGACTGATCCCTTCAGTTGCGGTACATTGGATTTGAAAATGGAAATAAACCTTTAGACAAAGCATTAAACAGAAACAAATGTATAGTTTGCTGGGAAGGGAAGGGACATTGCTGTCAACATCTTTCTTGCACATCAAGTTTTGGTCGTGTAACGGCTGTTAGTGTCATTCTCTCCTACCTCTTTCCTCCCTTGCTTCCTCACCGAGTAGTATTTCCTTTTTCATTTTGACCATAGTGCTACCATTTCAGTCTTATCCCAGATTTGTGAGTGAGACAAAAATGCATAAGCAATGTGCACAGTAACTAACAGAGCTCCGCTCTTCTCTGCTATGTCTCTATCTCCCCTAAATTGGAAAACAAGCAAATAAAATAAAGCAAAACAAAGAACAAGCCCCAAATCTCCCTTTCAGTGACACTTCGGTATTCTCCCCACTCTGTCTTGTCACATTTCTTGTCCTTTCATCCTTCGGGGAAATCTTTTGGAAAGTACTGATTATTCCACATTTTTAACTGTGTGTGTGTGTGTGTGTGTTTTTCCTTTTTATAACACATTCCCTTAGGTAAGAATGTATTTTTTTAGCAGTAAGCTGGAAAGGAACCGCAATGACAGAAAACCGCTCTTCAGTTAATGACTCTCCGACGCTCCCATGTTGCTCTAATGGGCAACCTTTCAGGGTTCTGAAAGTCCTTTCAAAACTAGTTTCCCCACCTCCCTCTGAATATGGGCTCCCAAGTCCCATTTCAGAGATTAGATTTATTTTTCTCATATTCATATTATCCATAATAAAGCAGCATTCTAGCCCTGAAGACTGTTCAAAGGAGAAAATTGACATCTATGTACTACCTAACTAGAAACAAATTGATAAACTTCTGAAACACTCTTTGAAAATGAATGCCAGCACAGTCGATTTCCAGGGTGGCTTTTATGCCACATCGTGGTACCCTAGAAACTACTGTCAAGCTCCATTTTATTCCATGTGTGGCCTGACAGTTCTAAGGGGGAAGTGTATCCTAATTCTTCCAAATAAATTAGATTCCAGACATTTTAAAATGAAAACACAGCCTCAGCTGAAGTTATAAACAGACCCTATTGAATAAAGTACTAACAGAGTCTCACACTGTTATCTCTGGCTGAGGTTCAGTGCCATGAGACAGCAACACACTAATCACGTCTTTGTAGTCCCAGTAATGCAAATCAGTCAACACCTCACACAATGGGAAAGTGGGTGCTCCCATAATAGAGCATCACACTTTTGCACCAAGAAGAGAAAAAGGAAAGAGACGGAGGGAGAGAAGGAAGGAGAGAGGGATGGTGAAGGAAGACAATTAGAGGCAATAAGGAATTTAGTGTATTTTTAACTCAGATTTAAGACATGAAGAAAATAGCTAACATACCGACTTGAGGGTGTTATCCAATCACAGTGTTTCCTGATAA
Source organism: Phoca vitulina (assembly GCF_004348235.1). Lineage (NCBI taxonomy): Eukaryota > Metazoa > Chordata > Mammalia > Carnivora > Phocidae > Phoca > Phoca vitulina. The sequence continues at coordinate 3,288,819 of NW_022589720.1, forward strand.
ATGCATGTAAATTCTAACTCTTAATTAACATCTATATTTTAATGCATATAAGCATAAGTGACATTACTGGAATTTGGAACTATGTTAGAAAAATAATAGAGAAACAGACATTTTCCTAGTTGGATGAGGGAATAAATAGTCAGTTGAAGAAAATTAAGTTAGAGTCAATGAAAAAGATAAATAATAATTCAAAATGATATTAGGCAATAATAATAATAATTAAAGGATATATAATCAGAAAGGGAGTAGTTAAACGGTCTTTATTTGTAGACAACCTAATCTCAAATGTAGACAATCTTAAGAATGCATCAAAAAAATATATCAGAACTAAGAATGAAATATAGTAAGATTGTAGGATATAAGATCAATATTAAAAAATGCATTTTGGGGGCACCTGGGTGGCCCAGTCATTAAGTGTCTACCTTTGCCTCAGGTCATGGTCCCAGGTCCTGGGATTGAGTCCCACATCAGGCTCCCTGCTCAGTGGGAAGCCTGCTTCTCCCTCTCCCACTCCACCTGCTTGTGTTCCTTCTCTTGCAGAGTCTCTTTCTGTCAAATAAAGAAAATCTTTAAAAAAAAATAAAATAAAAAATGTATTTTGATATACAACCAATGAAATATCCTAAAATAACCTAGGAATACATTTCCATTAACAATACTATTAAAATAATATAACCCTTAGGAAACTCTTTTAAGATGAAAATCTTATACACTGAAAATTACAATATTTTGCTGAGGAAAAGTAAAGCAGATCTAAATAAAATAGAAAGGAATTCCACGACTATGGATTGGAAGAGTCAATGTCATTAAGATGGCAATTCTCCTCAAATTGTTCTTAGAATCAATAGAACAAATATAATCTCTATCCAATTCCTGGCAGTATTTTTTGCAGAAATTGACAAGCATATATTAAAATATATATGAAAATTCAAGCTCATCTGGAAGAGGCAAAATATTTTTAAAAAAGGTCTTAATTACAAAGCTTATGTTTACTGATTTGAAAATTTACTATATCCAAATCACAACCTCAATGAGATACCACCTCACATCAGTCAGAATGGCTAAAATTAACAAGTCAGTAAACGACAGATGTTGACGGGGATGTGGAGAAAGGGGAACCCTCCTACACTGTTGGTGGGAATGCAAGCTGGTGCAGCCACTCTGGAAAACAGTATGGAGGTTCCTCAAAAAGTTAAAAGTAGAGCTACCATGTGATCCATGTCTTTGGGTATTTACCCCAAAGATACAAATGTAGGGATCTGAAGGAGTATGTTCACCCCAATGTTTATAGCAGCAATGTCCACAATAGCCAAACTATGGACAGAGCCAAGATGTCCATTGGCAGATGAATGAATAAAGAAGAGGTGGTATATATATACAATGGAATATTATGCAGCCATCAAAAAGAATGAAATCTTGCCATTTGCAATGACGTGGATAGAACTGGAGGGTATTATGCTGAGTGAAATAAGTCAATCAGAGAAAGACATGTATCATATGACCTCACTGATATGAGGAATTCTTAATCTCAGGAAACAAACTGAGGGTTGCTGGGGTGGTGGGGGGTGGGAGGGATGGGGTGGCTGGGTGATAGACATTGGGGAGGGTATGTGTTATGGTGAGCACTGTAAATTGTGTAAGACTGTTGAATCACAGACCTGTATCTCTGAAACAAATAATACATTATATGTTAAAAAAAAAAAAAAGAAGATAGCAGGAAGGGAAGAATGAAGGGCGGGGAGATCGGAGAGGGAGATGAACCATGAGAGACTATGCACTCTGAGAAACAAACTGAGGTTCTAGAGGGGAGGGGGGTGGAAAATGGGTTAACCTAATGATGGGTATTAAAGAGGGCACGTTCTGCATGGAGCACTGGGTGTTATACGCAAACAATGAATCATGGAACACTACATCAAAAGCTAATGATGTAATGTATGGTGATTAACATAACATAACAAAAAAAAAGAAAATTTACTATAAATCTACAGTCATCAAGACATTGTGGTACTAGTCTAACAATAGACATGTAGATCAAAGACATAGAATTGAGAGTCCAGAAATAAATTCTTATATTTACAGTCAATTACAATCAATACAGTCAATTTACAATCAATTACAGACACAAAAGTGCCAAGGTGATTCCTTGAGGACAAATAGTCTTGTTAACAAATGGTCCTGGGGAAATTGAATACCTACATGCAAAAAGATGAACTTATGCCCTCACCTCATGTGATACAAACAGATTAAATCAAAAAGGATCATCGACTTAAATGTAAGAGATTAAACAAGCTTTTTAGAAGAAAACAAAGGAGAAAAATCAAGATTTGTGGTTTAGAAAAATGTCCCATAGATGTGATAACAAAAGCATGGTCCATGAAAGAAAAAAAAATTGGGCTACATCAATATTCAGAACATTTCTCTTCAAAAGATACCATTAAGAAAATGAAAAGACAGCACCAGACTTGGAGTAAATATTTTCAAAACTATTATTCATTAAATAATGAGTATCCAGATTTTACATAAAATTTTTACAATTCAATAATAATAAGACAGTTCAATGAAATAATAGGCAAGAGATATAAACAAAAAATGTTTCAACAAAGAAAGAATTTGACTGTGGTCAGGTAACATTTCACTCTTACTAGATATAATAAATAAGACAGATAATAACAAAAATTGAGGACAATGTGGAGAAAGGGAAACCTGCATATATCTCTGGTGGGAATGTAAAATGGTGCAGTCACTTTACAAAACAGTTTGGCAGTTTCTCAGAAAAAAGGTATATATAATATTACCCTACTATTCAGCAGCAGCATTCCTAGGTATCTACCCAAGACAGATAAAAACATATCTGCACTACAAAAACTTGCATGTGAATGTTCATAGCAGCATTATTCATAACAGCCAAAACTTCATATGGTCTAATGCTCATCAGTTGCTGAATGGATGGACAGTGGTCTATCCATACACTCGTATATTATTCAGCACTGAAAAGGAATCAATTACTAACAAGTGGTATGCCATGACTGAACCTCAAAAACATTATATTAATAAAAAATGTCAGACACATATTGGATAATTCACTCATAATGTTCAGAAAAGGCAAAATTTTAAGGATAGAAAGAAAATTAGCAGTTGTGTGGGGCTGCAGTGGACATGCAGATTCATTAAATGAGTATGCAGTGTCTCACGAGGGATAGTATGTTCAAAAGTGATTTATGGTGATGATAGCATCACCTGGTATAGTTACGAAAAATCATTGATTTGTATACTTTAAGTTGGTGAATTCTATAATGTGTAAATACACCTTAATATGGCTGTTAAAATAGAAACAAGGTAACAAAAGTGATTTCTACTTTTGACCAAGATGAAGAGACTGTTTATCTTCCTCCCTAACGTTAAAAAAAAAAAAAAAAGGACAAAACTTAAAAAGTAAAGGTCTTTAAGACACAAATCATCAGACAATGAAGGACAGTCATTTCTGAGAGATGGAAAATAAAAAGAACCGTGCAGTTTCTCTCAAAAGCCTTGAGAAAATTTTGAGGTTATGTGACAGGGAAAGCCTGGTAGATGCCCTGAGAGTGGGAACAAAGCCAAGAGTATAAGACCAAACCAGTGACTTTGCTGGTTGGAGTAGTATACAGGAGAGAGATGCCCAAAAAGAGAACACTGGTGATCTGAAGAGTGTTACTCTTGAGTACTCTGTTGAGTACTTATCTGCTTATGTCTGTGAGGGAATTACCCACGGCCAGAGAAAGAGCCACTAGAACGGATTATAGACCAGTACCCTTGTTCATACAGGGCCAGGGAAAGTGCCTGTTTCCATCAACCAAATAGAAACTGTCATGTTTCCTGGGGCTTTGAGCCAAGTACACAGAATGGTTATGCCTCAGTAGAGGGGAATAATTAGCCTTAGACTGAGCACTGCCCAATTCCACCTAATAAGTCTTAAAAGCAATGTGCCAAAGAATCAAACTCTTGCCAAGTAAAGTGCCTGAGAATAATCTCAATAATATTTATAAAAATATAAAAGTAGCCAGCATCTAACAATGCCTGGCATCCAATCAAAGATTACCAGGCATGCAATCAAGAAGGAAAATATGAGCCATTATGAAGAGAAATACCAATAAATTAAAAATTCACATAAAACTGACACAGCAGAGGATTTACAATTTTCAAATGAGGGCATTAAAACATTAAACATTATGACTGCACCCGTGCATTCACAAGTTAAGTAGAGACAGGAAAGATCCAACAAAAGACTAGCACTGATGTTTGCAGATGAAACCTACAATGTGTGAGATAAAGTATATACTAGATTGAATTAATGAAAGATTAGATCTCGCAGAATAAAAGCTTAGTGGACCTGAGGACATGGCAAAAGCTATTGGAATTGAAAGGAAAAATGAAAGAACTAAACAAGTGGTATTAGTGGACCACGAAATTTCAAGTAGCCTCTTATATATGTGATTTGTGTGAGTGAAAGAAAGTAATGTGAAATAATATGAAATAATAAGGGCTGAAAGTTTTAACATCTGATGAAAATAATAAACCTAAGGGTCCAAAAGGTCAGCAAGGCCCAAGGACAAGAAAAAGGAAGAAAATTATAGCCAAGGTGCATCCTATTCAAATTGCTCAAAACCATTGAAAAGAAGAAATCCTTTTTTAAAAAGATTTTATTTATTTATTTGAGGGAGAGCAAGAGAGAGACAGAGAGAGCATTCAAGCGGGGTAAAGGGCAGAGGGAGAAGCAGACGCCCTACTGAGCAGGGAGCCCAATGTGGGGCTCGATCCCAGGAGTCCGGGATCATGACCTGAGCCAAAGGCAGACACTTAACCAATGGAGCTACCCAGGCGCCCCGATAACAAGAAATCTTAAGGGCAGCCAGAGAAAAAATAGGTTATACAGAGAGAAATACAAATAAGGATGACAATAGTTTTCTCATTGGAAACAGTATAGATGGGAAGGCAGTAGAGACACATTTTTATATTACTGATAGAAAAACGATAAAGACAAAATGAAACAAAAATATAAAAACCTGGAAGTTTTTACCAGAAGAGAACAAGCCTGAAAATGTTTTCCAATATTCAAACCTTAACAAATTTGTCACCGACATATCTGCACTGCAAAAGATATGGCAAACAATGCTCTACAGGCAAAGAAAATGAAACCAGATGGATTTATGAATAAAAATACAGGAGTGTAGATCCATGGAAATAGTAACTACATGCATAAACAAAAATGCTAACAATGCAAGTTGGTGTCTACAATATGTAAATGCGAACGTGTTACCAATAGTACAAAGAGCAGGGAGGTAGAAAATGAACTATACTAGTGTAAGATTCTTATTCCCTTTGTGAAATGCTATAATACCATTTGATAGTAAATGGTCCTCAGTTAATGCAATCACTAAGATAAAAAGCCAATGAGGGGTGCCTGGGAGGCTTAGTCATTAAGTGTCTGCCTTCAGCTCAGGTCATGATCCCAGCATCCTGGGTTCTAGCCCCACATCAGGCTCCCTGTTCAGCGGGAGGCCTGCTTCTCCTTCTCCCACTCCCCCTGGTTGTGTTTCCTCTCTTGTTATATCTCTCTCTGTCAAATAAATAAATAAAATCTTAAAAAAAAGCCAATGAGTTATAGTCAATAAACTTCAAAAGAGATAACATGGAATCATATAAAAATAAATCCAAAATAATGGCAGGTCTGTCATCATGACTTTCATTCAATACTATGCTGGAGGCTGTAGCCAGTGCAATAAAACAAGAATAAAGAAAGACAAACATTATGTTTGGAATGAAGCAAAATTGTGTCTACTTATAGACAACATGCTCAATTATGGAAGTAATCTTATGAAATTTACTGAAAAATCTACCAAGACTAATCAGTGAGTTTAGAAGAGATGCAGAATATAAGATCAATGTACAAAAATCAGCTTCATCTCCTTACACAAGCAGTGAAAAATTACAAACTCAAAGGAGCAATACCACATACAATATCAGCAATATATATGAAATACTTACAGATATATTTACAAGACCTCTACAATGAAAATTACAGAAAACAGCTGAGAGTAATTAAAGAGGAATAAACAAATGGAGCGATGTAATGCAAAATTTTCCCAAATCAACTTTATATTTAATAAAATTTGCATTTTTTGTAGAAAGTTTCAAACTGATTCTGAAATTCACATTGGAATGCCAAAGGCTTAGTGACAGCAAGAGTGAAAAAAATTAAAGCATAAGACTCCATAATTTCAAAATTTATTATAAATGCATATTAATCAAAATGTGATATGGGCTTCAAGTTGACAAAGAGATCAATGGAACATAATAAGAAATCCATAAATAGACCCAAAATAAACACAGCTAACTGATATTCAATAGAAGGACAATAATAATTCAATGGAGAAAGTACAGCCTTTTTAACAAATACTGGAATAGTTGGGTATCTATGTGCACACACATATAAAAAGGCAGTGCAATCCATATCATGAATCACATATAAAAAGTAACTCAAAATGGATCATAGACCCACATGTGAAATCTGAAACCCTTAAACTTTGAGAAGTAAACACAGGACAAAAACCTCTGTGACCTGGGTTTGGCAGAGATTTCCCATTTTCAACACCAGAAACATGATTCATGAAAGAACATGTCAATGAATTGGATTTCATAAAAATTAAAAATGTTGGCTCTAGGAAAATACTATTAAGAGAATGAAAGACACAGCAGATACTTGGGGACACTATTTGTAAATCATAAACCTGTTAAAGAATTTGTATATCGATATCCATAATGTGTAAAGAACTCTCCAATTTCAAAATTGAAAAAACAAATTATCTCTATTGAAAATGGGTAAATGATTTGGACATTTCATCAAATAAGATTTATGGAAAGTAAGTAAGTACATGAAAAAATGCTCAGCTTCATTAATCATTATGGTAACACAAGTTAAAGCCACAGTGAGATAGCATTGCAGACACATGAGAGTGGTTTAAAATTAAAACCACTAAGCATATTATGTTTCAGGGGGTATATGGAAAAACTAGAATGTTTGTGAGCTGCTGGTAAGAATGTAAAATGTACACTGACTTTGGAAATAAGTTTTTCAGTTTGCTAAAATGTTAACCATACAGTGAACATAGCGACAAGTACTTCCACTCCTAGGCATTTACCAAAGACTAAAAAAAGCATACATCCACACAGTGACTTCTACATGAATGTTCACAGCAGCTTTCATTTAATAACCCAAAGGAGGAAACAGCTCAATGCATAGCAATGGGTGCATGGATGAACTCTGGTCTACCAGTATAATGAAATATGACCTAGCACTAGCACAGTAATGCATTACGGATACGTGTTATAGCATGAATGGATTTCAAAACAAACAAACAAACAAAATGCTGAGTGAAAGAAGCTAGAGAAATAAGTGTAAATGCTGTATGATTGCATCTATATTAAACTCTGAGAAGGGCACACCAATCTAAAGGGACAAAAGGAGATCCCCAGTTTGCTGGGGTCAGGAGGAGGGTGTAAGGCAAGGAGAAGCAGAGGGAGAGATGAGACAGAGGCATGAAGAATTTTTTGTTGGTGATAGAAATGCTCATGTTCTTCATTGTGATGACATTTCACAGTGGATACGTATGTCCAGACTCATCATCTTGCACACTGCATGTCAAGTGCATATCAGTAACACTGTGTTTATAAAGAAAAGAAACAAGGAAAGAGGAAACTGCTACCATTTGAGTGTCCTCAGATGCTCTACTCCCATCACAAGATTATGTAACAGGCATCCCCATCCCTGTTTTTCTAAGTAGGTAATTTAGGACTGGAAAGGTCAAGTATGAAAGGTTAAAGGAGATATGAAAGGAGGCTGCTTTTGTACTTACAGCCCAATTATAACAAAAATAGATCTTTAATTAATTATACCAAAACTTCTCTGGTGAAAATCTGGAAGTTGTTATGGCACATATTTTAAACCTATAATTCTGAAAGAATTCTATTGGAGGTTAATAAGGAAAATGGTAAAGAATTGAAAATCCTCTTTTGTGTCCATCAAGAAGTACCACTGTTTTGTGTTTTGTTTTGTTTTGTTTTTGTGGGGTTTTTTTGGGGGGGTGGGGGCTAGAGAAGAGCACCAGAAAGGTGCAAGAGAGGAAAAAGGAAAGCAATATAATTGGAGCATTCCCCCCAGAGATACTGACTCACTCAGCTCATGATTTGCTTCTCTGTGACATGGACCAACATCTTTCAACCTCAGATAGGTGCTCAGTCAATGTCCAGTGCCTAACTGCTAAGCCAAAGCCATGAATTTTAGGTTCCATTAGCATTCATTTCAAGGTACCAATTTTAGTATTAGGGTAAGTAATGCTAGATTTTGTAGCAAACAAACCTTGCGTATTACTAGCTGCCCATAAAGGAAGTTATTTTTCATGCCACAGTTCATGACGGTTGATATGGGTGGAGATGGGATTGGAGAATGTGCTCCTTCACACTGTCTTGTCAGGATCTAATCTGACATAGCTTACAACACTTGAGATGTGTGCCCCAATATTTCCCTAGGCACCAACATCGAAACAGCAAGCAGGAGATGAGAGAAAGAAGAAATGGAGAGGGACTTCTTTCCTAACCACCTTGTACCAAAATTGACATGATGCCAACACTCACACTAGTGTGAGCACCAGCCCTATGCTCCCCTCCCCCCACCAGATGCAAAGTAGCTAAGAGATGAGCTGGGTTTGTGTGCTCAGGAAGAGGTTTGGGGAGCACCTATCCAGCAATGTTACAACTACACTGGCAATATTACTACAATAGGATCCAAGTGGTTTCTCTGTTTCCATCCTCTCCATTCCTCTACAATCAATTTTCCATACAGCAGCCAGAGGGATCTTTGCAAAAGGTACATTATATGATTCTGCTCCCCTATGTAAACCCACGAGCTACCTACACCACCTAAAGGGTAAGCCAAGCCATTGAGGTGGCCTACAGGAATTTCCTTGACATGACCCAACACTGTCCCACTATCCCCACAGATTCCTATCCCCTATTGTTGACTTCCAATGTGTGTAGAGACAGCTGAGTCAGCCCCCATCTCTGGGTCTCTTGTCCTTTTTGTATCCTCTACCTGGACATCTGTTTCTTCAAGTCTAAGCAAGAATCATTACTCATCTTTTTAGGTCCCAAATCAATATCATCAAAGAGGTGTTCCCTATAACTGCCCCAAATTTGCACTCCCCTGTCTTCTTACGCTTTGCATATTTGCCAAAGTACTTCTCACCACCTGATGGGTATGTATGTTTTGATTTGTCCTTGTGTGTTTCTTCCACGAAGATGCGAAGCCCAGAAAGCAGAATCAGGGTCTGTTCGGTTCATTGCTAGAAGAGTGGCGGGAGCTCGGTCAATACTGTTGAGAGAATAAATGAACAATGAATAAATGAATGAACTTCAGGTTAAATTAATTATGTTATTTACTCAAAGTCTAGTTGAGATTAATGTTTAGCTGAGATCAAACACTAAAATCAAAGATTCCGAGGATTAGTGAGGACTAACCTCAAGGACCACTGTATTACTCAGAGCCCCTGCAGGAAACTGAAGGTACACTCTGAATGAGATGATTTGGGAAGACTTTAATTAAGGGTATTTATATTGGAGTCAGGGAATCACAGAGATGATGCAGTGCCTAAAGCTGGCAAACAGCCAGGCTTAGTTCCCATCTGCAAGAACTGAAGAACCACCAGAAGGATAGTTACCAAAAACCAGATATGGGATGGTGTGTAATGGGCCAAGTACATGGACCTATGGCTTGCACTTCAGGGATAGATCTAGCCACAGAAACAACCACAGGGAAGGATACTTCAACCTTGCTATCTGATATCCCTCCAGATCTCTGTTGGTTCTCACTCCTGGCTAGATTCACAAGAAGCTACAGAGTAAAGGAATAACTTGATGAAGCCCAAACTGCTCAGCATGCCACAGCCCAAGTCAAGCTAGCATAGCACAGAAAGCAGGTGGGAGCAATGGCAGGAAGGTACACAGATGTCGTGTGACTATGTCTTATACAGGCAAAGGCGGATCAAGGCTAAGTGACATCGGAATGGGGGAAATTCAGAAGGCAAAAAAAAAAAAAAAAAAAAGGGAGAAGGAGTGACTTGGAAGAGCAGTACTGAATATCCCACTTGTTGTATGAGCTTCCTACTTCCCAAGAGATATGGCTGTGAAATCCCAAGGGAGTGGGACAGAAAGGTGCCCAAAAGTGGAAGCAGAATATTTCTAGGACTCCTACCCCACTCTAGATTCCCAAACTCATTCTGGGTACGGTGCATACAATGAGATTGCCACTCTGTGGGAAAATGGAAAGCTTAGGATATCCTACAGAGATGCCTGCAACAGTAGCCCTATGCTTCATACAATGTGCAAAGAGACAACAGGTAGAAGGAGATCCTCTGTCAATTGCAAGTCAGGCTCTCCTAAGACTTAACACATCTCTCCCAGAGACTGGAGGATTGAGCCGGTGTCCACCTGGAGCACAAGTCAGGGACCAGACACAGGCAGATTCTGAGTCAAAGACAAAACCAGGATAGACACATGGAGGGAGTTCAGGACCCCCGACGCTTGTGTGTCAGATGGACAAATTCTCCCACTACCCACCCCTATAGGAAAGTGTAAGTGCCTACTTGATTGCCCAGGTCCCAGGTAAAGGGTGCATCTCAGAAATGGTTGTCAAACATAAGTATTCAAAGTTTAGTATTAGAACGTTAGGCACAGAGCTAAACATAGGTTAGAGAGGAAAGACAAAATGAGACAGGAAAGACAAAATGAGGCAGAAATCAAGTACCACAAAACAGTCTTCAGTCTAGAATGTAGCTGTTGCTTCTTTAAAGCTTGGAAGTTCTGTCTCCCCAACAAAAGTTATGGTGCTTCTTTATGCTAAACATTTTGCAAGAGATTAGGTAGGAAAACATATTTTCACTGGATTTCAAGAGAATGCCCAAAACAATTATATAAGAACCACACTGTGTAACATTCTGTGTAGTTGAAAATGACACCCATACATGAAAGACTAGCATTTTTAAAAATTACAGATAAATTGAGAAAATGTGAAATCCTTTTATTAGCTTTGATATGGGGGGGTGCTTCTTTATCTCTTCTCTTCCCTTCTTTAACATGTGTCAATTAAAACCTCCTTGGCCATAGCACAAAGCAGCGGCCCCACAAACATGCAGGGACAAGAGCACAGGGACAAAAGTCAGTCCAGTGTGGCCCCGGACACAGACCAAGCTGGCCCTATCCTAGGGAAGACTTGCTTGACGGACTTCTGTCATCCAACAATGTCCAGCAAATGTTTATTTTGTCACCATGGGGGGAGTGCCAATCTCTGTAAAGCTCTTATTTCTGTGTTGCCATACACAGAAATGCTGAAGTTAAATGCACTGTGGTGTTTCACTATATTTCAATAACTCTATGACCAAATTTTATCACATTCTTGTAAAGTCTGACCACGAGCTCCTTGTAATACCTTCCTAGCTCAGAAGTAGAAAAGTGGATTTGTCAGGAAAGGAGGAAGGGGTTACACTCCTACTATTATGTGCTCATTAAGGATAGAGGGAAATGTTTGAAGTCCCCACATGACTTGCTATGTTGATGGGGATTATAGATCTCAATGACATTATATAGATAGATGTATGCCTACACTTCAGCATACGGATATGTAGATATATAGAGGGAAATTATACAGATACAAATGAAATCTATGCAGGAAAGGTTTGGATGTATACACATGTGTGTTCATACATATGGAGACATAGGTTAGATAAGGAAGTAGACCCAGATGTAGATGCTGATGCTAACGTCAGTGTCACAGAGATGTAAAACAGATATAAAGACATAGATTTGAGATAAACATAGAGATAGAGATCAGCTGTAGACATACACCAGACAGAGATATATATGTAGATGTAGGTGTGGCTTTCCACATACTTGTAGATATCAACGTATGTCACCATCAGTGTAAATATAGACATAAGTAGATACAAATGTCGGTGCAGGTGTCCATGTCATTGTGGATGCTGACACTGATGTTATACTGATACATAATGAGGGACAAAGACATAAACACAGGTGAGATGTAGATACAGAATTTTGTATAGAGATGCAGACGTAGAAATAGCCACAGACGCAGGAATAGGTTAGATAGAGAGGTTGATGTGGATGCTGACACCCATGATGATGTTGACACGGGCACGAGCCTAGTCACAGACAGAGATCAGAGACGAGAAAAGAGAGGTGGGTAGAGATGTAGCTAGTGATGTAATTGTCAGCACTGAAGCCAATATCTCTAGAGAGTCACACAGTCCTTAAGGCACAGAATGCGGGTGGCTCTAGATATCGGTGTTGATGCCAACATCTATAGTTACATATACAAGCAGATACGTGAGTACAGTTATAGACAGACGCAGATGACACCTAGATGTAGATGTTGGCGGAGATGTGTACTAGAGATGTGTAGACATGAGTGTTGATGTTGCTGCCGATATTGATGCACAGATACAGCCTATGGACTTACATTAGATATGGATGCATATGTACATAGATATTAATAGCTACATCCATGCAGGGAGAGACAGAGTCATTGATTAGGTACAGAAATAGACACAGAAGCCTACATGCATCAGTACAGATATACACAGACTAGTTATGGAAGCAGGTTTAGATGTCGGTGTTAGATGCTGATGCTGATGTCAACATAGATGGGAGAGAGACAGAAGCCAATATCAGCATCTGTATCAATACTGGTACTGGCATAGAAAGAGACATGAGATGTAGGTGCAGATGTAGATGTTGAATGTTATATAGACACAGATGCGGGTGTAGACAAAGGTATGTTCCAGAGGAAAGCACTGAAGTCGTCCAGGACTGTGCATAGATATGCAGGTCCCATAGGAAGAGCCTACTCGGAAAATCACAGCATTGCCCTCCTACTGCCAGGCCCTCCATTTAAAGGCAGTACCTCATTTTCCTAAATTGCCCCTGTTGCCCAGCAAGTAGGGGTTATGCGTGTGTAGAGCCATAAATGACCCCACCTTTAGCTTATTCTCTTCTCATGAATGAAGGTGTGATGGTGGGAGGGCAGCTAGTCCTTTCTGCAGAATTATTCCATGAAGTTACTTATTTCTAAGAGTTAAGTGATATAATGCATTGAAAGTGTTAGCCCCCAGCACCAGACATGTGCTCAATACACACAAGTTAGGATGTGCTCCTCGCTTCCACAGATTTCTGACCATCGCCCCAGCCCTTCCAACGCTGTGTGTTAGGAGACTGAATGCCATAGGAAGGCTGATAAGTATAGAAATTCATCTCCAATCTTTAACTTGACAGCTATGATATCTTTGTTCCTGCAGGAGCATAAAATTTGCAGTGCATCTGATGCCCTTTGAGAGTCAAAATAAACGAGCTCAAAACGTCTTGCTTATTCTTATCCGTTAATTTCCTTCCTTAAATTACACAGAGGAGCCACACTTGGATCTCAGACCCAAATTAAACATTCCTTCAGGAGTTTTCAAGAGGAGGATGTGATGAGGATGGAGCTGAACACCATATACGGTCAGCAGTCCCAACTGGCAGAAGCAAGGGACATCAAGACTGTTTTCAGAATGATGGTGTCAGAAAGAGAGAGGCCGGGCTTCCAAGGCTGCACTGTCTCAGGCTGGTCGATTATTATAGTTACATATTCAAAAAGCATCATGCAAGAACTCACAAGTGTGATCACACACACTAATGGGTGCTTGAAAACGAAGGTTTGGCATTATCTTATGAATTTCCTTGAACGTGGAAGGAACAGAGCCACCCAATGGCAACGCAGATTCATGTGAAGAAGCATTTGAGAGGGAGGCTTGCCTAAATATTTACACATGGCAAGCATATAGTCTTGCCCCCCCGAAGAAAAATTGATATTTGCAAATTGCAAAAACTTTAAAACACAGAGATATTGTGGTTGGTAATGATACTTTTCTCAAAATGTCCACAGCTTGAAAAAAGACATTTTCTAGGAGACGATTGGAAGTCACCAAAGGAAAAAAAATGGCGTGTCTAATAGAAACTATGGAAATACAACTCCACATTCAATACAACCCCTCTCAAGTGTCTCTACCTTTGCTGTCAGTAACAGTGCCGAGATCTACGGCTTGCAAGCTAGGTAACATTAAAATACTGCACATATGTAATTTCCCATGACAGGGACTCTTCTTTGTGTCCACCAGGGCACTCAGCACCTGCACAGGCCAGCCTGTGACCAACTTTTGGATAAAGCTGTCTTTTACATTTTTCCACACTGCTTGCGTTATTATTTCAAAAATAAACAGGAGGGCAAGGACTACACTCTGTCCTTGTTTCTTTTCTTGCGTCCTTCACATTGTTGCCCTGATTTTGTTGGTTTCTCATTCACTATGTTCATCATAGTCATTATGTTCATTATCTTCATTATGTGGAGATGAATCAGAATACTAGCTGTCTGTATCTAAAGAGTCTTCCAAGCTTTTCCCAGCACATGATACAGGCTAACAGGTTGTGAGGGTGACAGTGAAACTATGATTTTCTCCATTTTTAAAGATGATGAATCTTCAGCTAAAAAACATTGATTGTCTTGTCCAGGGTGGCATAGCTGAGAGCAGAAAATCTAACGATTTGAGATTTTGAGTCCCCAAAAGACCTCGCAATTACTCATAGATTTTGCTAGTTGTTTTTTTTCCTTCCTCCTACCCCTGCTCCTCCTTCTCCTTATTATTATTTCTTTTGTATTAACATTAGAACTGCCAAAGAGATGACTATCTAGAGTTTAAAGTTTTGATTAAAGTCCTACCATGTAGGGGCGCCTGGGTGGCTCAGTCGGTTAAGCATCTGCCTTCAGCTCAGGTCATGATCCCAGGGTCCTGGGATTGAGCCCACATCAGGCTCCCTGCTCAGTGGGGAGCCTGCTTCTCCCTCTCCCTCTGCCTGCTGCTCCCCCTGCTTATATTCTCTCCCTCTCTGTTAAATAAATAAATAAAATCCTTAAAAAATTTAAAAATAAAATCCTACCATGTAAATAATCCTCATTTTAAGTTCATCAAACTTTTATTAATAAATAGTATTTTGATGAGTTTATAGTAATGTCCCAACACATTACAAAAATAAGAAATATTTAAAAAATGGGTGATTGTAAACATATCCTAGACATGCCTTCAATTAGAATTTTGACCAAATATCATGTTCCTAATAGCTTTAGGTTCAGCTCATTTGAGCAAGCACGGGTGAAAAGTTTGCCCTGCCTTGCCACCATGTGAAAGACAGTTGAACAGTTAATGGCTAAAACCGAGTAAAGCAGCTTTTAGACAGAATCAATGTCTGTGTGAACACTTCAGTAGCTACTAACGTCCTGCCTCAGGCCCTGTTCCCAGGGACCTTGAATTACATGGACCAAGGAGATCGGACCAGTGAATTAAGCAATTTCCTTCACCTCCAAAATTAATGTTCTTTTCCTTTGGACAGTGTTTTCTCTACTTTCAAGAAAACAGGCACTGAAATATCCATTGGATATAAATGCACTGCTCAGTATGGATGCAGCCTTTCACAGTGAATTTGGGTTTTAGTTATAGAAAATGAAACAAAGAAGGACTTTGCCTTCCAAATGCAATGTTACAACAAAGTCATATCAGCAAACGCATGGAAGTGTTAGTGGCTCCCTCCTGCACTTTAAGAATCTGGATGTCGTCCAGATCATTTTCCCCAGTTACCAGTCCTAAAAGGTTCAGTGCAAGCATCCAGCACCTCTCGCCCTGATTCTCCACCCCTCACCCCACCAGCTCTTGCAGAAAGTGATGCAAACATGGTCTTATTGCTTTCCTCTGTCTACCTTGTGCTTAATCCTGATGCGCACGGCAGATACTTGAGATTGCTTAACCTCAGGCTATGACTGGGTTAGAACATTATTCCACAGATGATGATTTATGTTAAAGAATAGATTAGCATGGGAAGAGTTCAACAGAGAAAGAAGCATCAGGGAGGGACTTTACTAAGATTAGATCATTTGAGTTAAGTAGATACAATTCAGTTTCTCTCTCTCTCTCTCCCTCTCCCATACTCATAAACGTATGCATACATGATATCTCAGATTCCTGATCTATAATCACACTTATAATTATGTATTGATATGTACATCTGTTTTGTTTTTTTTTTATACTATTCCCAACCAATGTCAGGAGTATCATAGCTTTGATTGATTAGTCTGAACAGGTGTTTAGTCTGATGGAAAGTGATAATTTTATTATGTTAACTCCATGTCCATGAGGTCAGTTGGTTAAATATAGAGCAAATGGAGCTTTCAGTGTATTGAAGGTAAATAAACAAGGGTTCAGATTAATCTAAAATTCTCTCAGAAAACTTAACAGAAAAATTTCCTTACATAAGTGCATATACCAGGGTATTCTAGAATTTTCTTATTATTATGGAATGTTTTCCTAAATGCAAGTAATATTTCATATTTTAAAAATTTTTCCTACAGTTACCATCTAGAAGGAATATTAATAATTTTACTATAAGTAGTATTTGAGAGCCTGTGCTTGGGATGTTGCTGTTTCAGTATTTGAGCTAGCCAAACAGGACAGTTAAGCTAAGTCTTATCTCTGGGCATTGCAACCCAGGGGGAGGAAATCAATTAAGAAAATCCCCCCGCCAAAAAAAAAAAAAAAAAACTCTAAAAAAACAAAAAAGAAAAGAAAAGAAAATCCTGTACTGTGGCGTCTGGGTGGAAGTCCCGCACTTCTCACAGTACTGTCACAAATCTCAAGACCTTCGATTCAGCTGCACGAGAAGACTCCTGTTCCTACACACATGCCTCGACACCCAGTCCACTTCACATTGGTATATATACTACGGGCAGTTTAGTTCTACTTCTTGTATATAATTGGGGAAAACATATTCCTTCTGATTTGATAAGAAATTATTTATTTTGAATATTGTATTTTAATGATTGCTCCATACAAATGGACATTTATTCAATACAAAAATGATATCCCCGATGCCATCTGTAGGCTCTTACTCTTTTCGTAATAACGTTAACTAAAATTGCCTGGTATCAACAAGTTCTTGGAACAGATTATATTAACATGATTTAATATCCGACCAAGAGTTCTATACTCATCATTCCTTATAATTAGAAGCATATTCTTCTGGGTGGTGCCCAACTCTTGATTTCAGTTCAGGTCATCATCTCAGGGTTGTGAGATTGATCCCCAAGTTGGGCTCCACTCTGCTCATAGAGCCTGCTCGAGGTTCTCTATCTCCCTTTGCTACTCTCCACTCTCTCTCTCTAAAAAATAAATTAATTAATTAATTTTTTAAAAAAGAAAAAAGAAACAGATTTTCTTTAAATGGAAAGAACCAAACTGTTAAAAAATTAATATAATTAAAGGAAAGAAAAGATAACCAATGGTGCTGTTATTCAGCTATTCTATGATAGAAAGGCACAGAACAATATTAAATGGTAATCCATAGTTTTATATTTGGATTGGATAGAAATTTCAGGTATCGAATCTTCTGTACTGAATTGGAAATAGTGGGAAAAATTAGGTGTGCATATCAATAAAATCACTGTATGTACATCACAGATAGGAACCTTAGTGTGTGTGCATGTGTGTATGAGTACGTATGTGTGTGTGAGAGAGAAGGAGGCTTGAAAAGACCCTGAATCTTTGTTTCCTTGCCCTATATTTACAGATAAATGCATGATTCCTAAGGACAGCTCTTCTCCCCGAACTCTTACCCAGCACCCGTCGTCCTCGCCAGGGCTCACTTTGACCTTCCCATGAGCTGGGTCCCCAGGTTTCACTCTTAACACACTACTGTTTATGGGGGCTTTGCTTGTTTGCTGTTTTGCCCACTTGCTTTCTAGTTGCAGATCACGAAGACAACACCTTGCTCCTGTTTCTCTCCCCAGCGTCCGGCACAGAGCCTGGATCATTGGGGCCACTCAATGAACAATAATTCTTACTATGAATCATTACTTCTCTAAAACCTTTAGTGTGGGAGGGTATTAATAATGCCAGCAGCATTTGATAATCACAAATTCCACTTAAGGCCCAGGTGTATGAGGATTAATATCCTTTTCTTTTCTCTTTTTTTCTTTTCTTTTCCTTTTTTGTTCCTGTAAGTAATAAAAGATTGTAATATTTTAGATTACCTTCTTGGTCTGTTAATGTTACCTTATTTTTTTGTCCTTCGACCATTGAGTATGTTTCTTTTTCTTAATTTAAATTAATTTTATTATGTTATGTTAGTCACCATACATCATTAGTTTTTGATGTAGTGATCCAAGATTCATTGTTTTCGTATGTTTCTAAACTTAACAATTCATGCCACTCATCAAAAGATAAAAGGAACAAACTTATGGTTATATTTTCACCATTCAAAAACCAACCTAAAGGATGTAGTGTGGTGGCTTCTTGTACTTTAAATACACAAACACACACACACACACACACACACACACACACAGTCTGTGACAGTAATATTAAAATATTTCACCAATTCAGGTGATGGCTTTTTTAATACGCACTGACAGTCCCAGTCTATACTGCAACACACATTTTCTGGTATCGGCAAAGATATTTGACATTATTCATAATTATTTGAATTGTACAGTTCAGAAACGTTAGCCATTGCTAATGTAAGCCCCCTAGACTTTAAAAAACATTTCCAACTTTTATTTTTGACATTATGCACATTGACATGTATTTGCACATCCTTCAAGTGAAGGAAGAAGAAACAAAGGGCATTGCTCCTGCTTGAGGCCCAGACCACCCCAGAAACCTTGTCCCTTCTTCCTCTGCTTGGAGGAGGGAGATTTGCATATATGTGCATCACGTGCACTGCCTCAAATCCAGAGTCCTGGGAGCGTTCTGGGAGGACTGTGCTGCCCAGATTACCTGGAAGCAAAAACGCTTGTGAGATGTGATTGTAAGTAAGCACAGAGTTACCTGTGTTACCTTCCAAGAAATATTTTCGTTGTTTTTCTTCACACCAAAAGGGCTGAAGCCACGTCTGTATGCCTGTTTTTCTGAATAAGGTGTGCGCTTGTTCTACCAAGGATATACTGATAATTCAAGGTAATCAACAGAGTACATTACAGGGGAAATCTGAACCAACAAGCTGTACAAACAGAATAGCAATCAGAAGATTTAATGCATTTCTGATGTACATTTAAGGCAGTGACACTGGGCCACAGATGTACATGTGTCGTGTGTTATATTGCTGAGATATGGCCTGTGAGAACCTATTATAGCATATCACCGGCCACACTGGAGGGGCTGCGGAAGGAAAAATTCCATCACACATTACTCCTGCGGATGCATTAGAGAAACAAATTGTACTCGGAATTGAAAAGTCACAGGCTTATTCTGTCTTAATAAATTCCTGCCAAAAGGCTAAGTGTAAGACTAGAAATACTTCCCAAATGCTGTTACTGTATTATCATCTTTGACATCTCAAGGGCTGTTCCAAGAATCATCAGATATCAGTTCAGGGTTCTTACAATAAATTCCTTTTTCCCTTTTTTCTTTTCTCTTTTCAAACTGTTCTTGGTTTCATGTAGCCATGTTGAGTTGTCTGCACCTGAGACAGAAACCTCCCTTTGGCTAAAAGAAAGGATTCGTTGAAAGATGTCTGTTACTGTTGCCATTGGTTAATCTAGATAGGTTCATAATTTAAGGTGCTAATCCTCCCCTTAAATTTCCCATCAGACTTATCAGAAGATTTTTCTGTTCTGTTGGAACAGCTTAAAAAATGGAAAAGTTAAAGGATGAACTGTGATCTCCTTGAGAGTAGATTCTGGGTCCTAATTATCTCCGTGGCTGGAGTGCCTCACATTTAGTAGAAGTTCCGCAATTATATATCAGATCAATGGAAAAATGGTTGTATGATTAACCACAATCGTGATACTTTAAAGAATCCTAATGATATTAACGTAGTAATATTTTATACACTACAATAAGTGATATCTGTTTTATCAAGGTAAATGATGACTTAAACTGTTTATTTTATATCAGTCTTCTAAGACTTCATTTCTTGAGAGTGGACATTTTTAATCTTGTCATTCAGCACCGTATGTATTGAAATTTAGCCTTAAATCTAAAATGAAAAAATAATTGAGAACAAGAAATGGTCATCCAGTCCACAGGTCTGTAACTTTCTGTAGACGTGTTTATTAGTTTATTAGGGCTGCTCAACCAGTGATCCCAACATGTGCTGTCCCCCAAACACCAAAGATTTATTATTTGACATTTTCTGTGTGTCTGGACACTGGGTATAGCTTATTGGGGTCTTTTGCTCGGGGTCCCACTTGAGGCCGCAGTCAAGCTGCTATTCGGGCTTCAACCAGGGCTCTCTTGGGACTGGATAATCTACTTCCCAGCCCCTCCAAAGTGGCCCCGAGACCTCAGGGCACTGCAGCAAGTGGCACAAGACAGAGTTCCAAAGAGGACCCAAGATGGAAGCCATTGCCATTTTGCATCCAATCTCAGAAGTGACATCCATCAATTCTGTTATATATATTCATAAGAAGTGAATTATTAAGATCTTCAAAATTTAGGGGGAGGGGATTGCACAAGAGCATGAATACAAGGAGCTGGAGACATATACCACAAAGAGGGTAAACAACAGATTTCACTTTCAAGAAACAAATTGCATTATAAAATGATTTGTGATAGTCATGTCAAATTCTAGAGTAAAATTAGGAAGATTCTCAAACCAGAAGCCCCCCTGCCCCACTGCCCCCACCGTGGATGCCACCAATTACCATCTGTGATGAGCAGATGGATCAATTAGATTGGTGCATTTCCATGAGAAGGAGGGAGTGAAAGGCAGCATTTACACATCTCAATGCTGTGCTGGATGCCTGGTAGACCTGACCTACTTAATCCTCACTGCAATCTTACGAGGCCAATATTGTCACCAGACAAGCCATTGGGACTTAGAGAGCAAACATGCTGGTTGCTCTGGACCTGGGAGCTTAAGAGTAGCTTGCTAGACCTACCACTTCTAGTTGATAACCTGCAACCTTATGCAAGGCAGATGATCTTTCTAAGCCTCAGATTCCTGAACTGAAAAGCATGGGCTTCCAGGCCAGAGCCTCTTTGTTTCAGGATTGCCACACCTTTGAATAAGGTCAAGGGGTCTTGACCTATTTTATCGTCTCCCAGCTGCTGGATGCTCAAAGATGGCCCTAAGAACATAGTTTGTTAACTCTTAAACAGCATTTTCTAGTTCCTGCTGCATTTGTACAAACTCAGTTCTTTGTTCATGCGTCCTCACAACCAAGTAGACTTTCTACCTACACGTTCGGATCACTTTGTTTGGCACAAAAGACAGCAGTTGTGTGAAGGTGAATGTGAATCCTGCTCTAACAGATTCTGATGAGAAGATCATAAACACTAGGGGCCAAAAGGGGAATTTGGACCTAGCAAAAAAGCCTTCAATAGAATTAAATATATGGCAATCCTGTTCTGAGAAAAGGACTTTACATTAAACACACTTTATTAGGAAAAGGCCTCATTCTACATTAATCAAGCTTCATCTTTGCCGATAAAATTTTAAGGAAAATGATAACTTGAGGATATTGATTCTATAAATGACTGACAAAGAAAAAAAAACAGTTTTCATTTAAAAAATAAATCTGTTTATCATTATGAATATAATAAAATCTCTTACAACTAGCAATGAAAAACTCTCCAAGTTTAAGGCAAAATGATACATTAGGTATTTTTAGAGACAGCACAGACCCAAAATTTGTGAATGTTTGTTAGTGACCGAAACACCCCACAGGAAAAAGCCACATGCAATATGGTCATATTGTGAAATATATTTTCAGATGACAGAAGGGCAGAGAAATAGATTACCGTAGAGCAAAAGGTGCAAGGGCAGCCGTAATATTCTCTGATGGGCAGCAACACCATTGCTCCAGCTCCAGGACAGCCGCCCACACCCGCAGGATAAGCCAGGACACAGTACGGCAAGGGCATCATTAAGGTACCTGTTCAGGTGCTCACGCCGGCCTGCGGCAGCCCATCCTGTGAGCCCGCGGTCCCACCAGAAGCCAGCCAGGGTGAGTGGTTTCTAAGGAGTGCCAAGAATGACCTCTTTCTTCCCACCTTAATGCGAACATAGCAGTTGATTTGAGCTTTCCCTACCAAAAGGCTTGAAGAGGACTCAGAAAGGAAGAGTTCATTTGTATACCCTCTACCTCTTTAAGGACTGGTTCTGAGGAGTGATTTTAGGGCAGCCTACTATTGGCTTTGGCAAAACCCTTTATTTCTTTATTTTTTCAGCTTTATTAACATAATTAACAAATAAAATTATAAGATATTAAAGTATACAACGTGATGATTTGATATCCAATATACATTGGGAAAGGGTTTCCCCATCGAGTTAATTTACCCATCCATTCCTATGCATACTTTCCCCTTGTGTGTGTGTGAGAACACTTAAGTTCTACTCTCTTAGAAAACTTTAATTATAGGGGCGCCTGGGTGGCTCAGTCGTTAAGCGTCTGCCTTCGGCTCAGGTCATGATCCCAGGGTCCTGGGATCGAGCCCCGCATCGGGCTCCCTGCTCGGCGGGAAGCCTGCTTCTCCATCTCCCACTCCCCCTGCTTGTGTTCCCTCTCTAGCCGTGCCTCTCTCTATCAAATAAATAAATAAAAAATCTTTAAAAAAAAAAGAAAATTTTAATTATACAATACAGTGGTGTCAACCATAGTCAACACATGTTTTTGTTTTATTTATTTATTTATTTTTAGAGAATGAACAAGTACCTCATTCTCTCTTTTTTAATTAATTAATTTGAGAGTGAGAGAGAGCATGAGCGGGGTAAGGAGGGGCAGAGGGAGAGGTAGAAGCAGGCTCCCTGTGAGCAGGGAGCCTGATGCGGGGCTGGATTCTAGGACCCTGAGATCATGACCTGAGCCCAAGTCAGATGCTTCACTGACTGAGCCACCCAGGTGTCCCTCTACTAAGTAAGTTTTACATGAGATCTTCTTCATGTTATAATTGAAAGTTTGGGGGTGCCTGTTTGGCTCAATAGGAAGAGAATGTGGGTCTTCATCTTGGAGTTGTAATTTTGAGCCCCAGGTTGTATATAGAGATGACGTAAAAATAAAGTCTTAAAAAAAAGAAAGTTTGAAAGCCTTTTCTTTCTTTAGATCTGGCGTCTGCCTAATCTGAAAGTATTGCCAATTCTTTATAATCTTACTAATATGCTGGGATGTCCTGTAGACTGCTTGCAAAGTCAGAAAATGGTAAGTCCTTACCCAGAAGGATTTTCTCAATTATGCGATATCATAATGCATTGCCGAACACATTCAAGATGTAATGTCCTTGGGAAAAAATGAGATCTTCTCCTTGATTTTCCTGTTATTTATATATGTGCGGAATTCATTAGCTCAAAGCTCCTCAGAGGTAAACGCAGATGTAAAAAATTACTAATGGTCATGCTCATCACTCAGTGTTCATAATAAACAGGGCCTTTTTTCAACTCTGTGAAAGAAACAGTACCACAAACTATTATTCTCCACTTAGAATGTGTCTCCTCATGTATAAAGACACAAAAGTAAGTAGGAATTAATTGAAACTACTGTAAGCTAACGTTGACTTCCCAGGAGTTGACAATAGACCTGAGGCTTTTTCTTCCCTCTCTCTCAAATAAATTTCAGACTTACTATTCCTGGCAGAGTGGATTTTTTTTAATGTCTTTGAGAGGGAAAAGAATGTTCCCACAAATCAGAGAATATAAAATACTGCACATCTGAACTAGGTTTATGTTAGTTGATCATAAGAGAATAATAATCATGAGAAGAGAACAGAAAGACGAAAAGGGAGTCATCTTGATATTTTCCATTTTAAAAAGTGATGTTGAAAAAGTCATGCCGGGAAGAACACTTATTTGTTCACTAGAGAAACAAAGAATGCTTTCTTATCCACTCTGTTCTTAGTAAACCTGTAGAAGCAAAATTCTGTAGGTAATAATTGTAACACCTATCATGGATCGGGCACCACCGTGCACTTTTATAGAGCTTTCCATGGGTTCATTCATTTAAATGCAGTGGTATTGTTCTATACATTTTTCAAATGGAGACCTTGGTTAGAGTGACACAGTCAGGAAGTGGTTACATCAGTAAGGATAAGTTAGGCTGGACTTGCAGAACAAAAACATATTACTAACTGAAATGCTGGCTCAGTGTGGACCTGTTGGTCTACATAAGTCACTCACTTCCAAGTGGGGACTCACAGGCTCAGGCTATCACACATGGAAACCTCACGTGTTGGAGTTGTTTGCTTCCAGCCTGGAGGATTGGGGTAGGGGACGTAGAGGGTGAAGTTTCAGTAAGCCACACATACTCTCAACTGCACTGACCTAGAAGTGACCCATCATTTCCACCCAAGGCCCGTAGGCAAGAATTACTGATATGACCCCCTTCTAATGCTTAGAGGTGCAAAGACAGAAACAACCACATGGCTATTGGATGGGCCTATTGGTTCTGCCATAGTAACGGAATCTGGAAAATTATGCTATTTGTGGGGATGTAGTGATAAGTTCAGGGAGATGAACATTTGCCCGTCACCTCCTCTCCCTGCCTCTGTCATGGAGCATTGGTATTTGGAGCCCTCAGCTGAGGGGAATGCACGTGGCACTGTGAGAAGTCAAAGGACAGGACCCTACAGAGTTCTCTGCCTACGGAAGTGGCAGCACCTTTTGGGCTAGGATGGGGGCAGGGAGAGGGTGCCTGTCCCTGTTTCCTCCAGGAAAAATATGACAGAAAGCCAGTGGGGCAAGGCCGCGGCCTTCGCACGTCGCTAATACCATGGAAACATCCTGCGTGGGGGCTTAGGCTGGCGATTGCTATGCTCCTCCACAAGTGAGTGGATGGAATCATTGAAGGGGTGCCCAACAGGAAGCAAAACCCTGGGAAAGCTTTCAGCAGTCCCCATTTGCAATTCATGTGACACTGTGCTTGCCTTGAGGAATAGAGTCCACAGGGTCCTGTTTGGTTTAAAATGTAACTCTCAGGGCAGAGAATGTGGAGCAGTCAGATCTCAGCTGGGCTTCTCTCGAATTCATTAACTTTCAAATGGAAACACACTTAAAATAGTTTACTATCTCTCAGTCACCTCTCCTTACTGTCTTTTCTAGAAGCGGCAACGTTATTTGGGCTTGAAATGCTGAAGGACCCCTGCCTTCTCCCTTCCTGAGGGCTCTCAGGTACCTCCTGCCTTCTGGCTCTGCAAATGGTTCTTTAGCAGCAGTGCTCGGAGTCCTTACTGTCTCTCTGTCCACATGTCAACTCCCACTCGTAAGCACTCTAACTACACATTACTCTTCTCCTCACTGCTCACTAATGATAATACAAGCAGCTTGGTTATGCTAGTATTTTTTTTTCCCGGGTTTAGGATGATCTGAGGTCGGCCAGGGGAGGACCTTGGAACAAATCATCCTACAGACCCTCCCAGCATAACCTGAGTTTGACATGGGCTGGCAGAATTTCAGGAGCTGTACGACCTGCACAAACTAGACTAGGAGATTCAGAAAACAAAACAAAACAAAACAGAAACAAAACTTCTCAATAAGAGGTGGAATGTTCAGTGTCCTAATGAATTACTAGCTGCTTTAGAGGGTCTGTGTTTACCTATGAAATGGTACATACCTAAGTCATCTAGATCCATTATCTTGTCCTTATAATTAACTTCAACTCTTGCACTCAGTTGCAGAGACTATTTGCCCCAGGGTCCTGACTGTTTGGTTTTTATTAATCCTCTTGTCTCTTTTCTAAGATCAAAGAAAGAGGCAATACCTAGTCAATAATGTATAACACATTTTTAACAGACTGGCTGCAGTAAGTTTCTCCTAGTTCCACTGTTATTGGCTGGTGTTGCCTTTCATTTCAAACATGTAACAGTCCAGCCTAATGACTCCAAATGGAAGACGATTTCAGGGACCTTTCCAGTTACAACCAACAAACACCAGCTAGTGAGAGAGGCCCCCTATGTTAAAAAAATAATTAAATAAAAGAATACAAAAAATATAATACAGAGGATTTGAATCTTACTAAAAATGGTAATATTAACATGTATGCATCCCCCCAAGGCTCTGCAATAGACACTAGGGGAGAAAATATTTTATGGCCAGTGACTGGTCACAGGGGCAGTTGAGTCTACAAGTTGTCAACATGGTAACAGGAGTAGGGGAAGGAAAAGTAAATTGATTGTTAAGTACTCTGATAAGCCTTCTTAACACGATTCTCAAAACTCGTAGACCTTCTGCCCACAAAGGTACAAGTTTAGAGTCAGATGATGACAGCGTACACCTGTGAACCCCGTTGTGCTGCTCAGTCTGTGCATTTTACTGTAGGGTCAAGGCAGTTAATCACCAGAAGGCCTCGGGGCAGCCACATAGAAGCTTATTTATGGGCAAATCAAGAAACCGAAATACCGAACCGTGCCTGATTAGCTGCGCTAATATGCTACTTGTGGCTAATTTCTGAGCTGGTTAACCCACAGGTGTTTGCCCTCACCCATAAATCATGCGTCTGCCTCCTCTCTGCGCTCCCGGTCCTACCATGCATATAGATAGCCTGTTTAAGTGACAGGCAGGGAATAATGGATGACGCACTAAATCATTCAGTGCTTAGTCAACTGTCTCTCCCCCGAAACAGGTCCCACCACGTTCCCACTGCCCAGCTCATTTCAGATGTTTTTGTAACCCAAGTCCCAGGGGCCGCTGCATGCAACCTTTCAAAGGTACAAAGTGTACATTTCCCCATTTTTATTTGTTTTACTCGTAGAGCACACCCTTTGCATAAGACAGCGCCATTAAAATTTCCACAACAGCCGGCGGTGCAATGAAGCAGAACAGAATTCCAATGACTTAGGTGCTGAAAGAAAATCCTTGCTGGGAATTTAGCAACTATGGCTCTCCATTTACCTTTAATTTATTTTTTTTAATTAAAGATGTTAATTAAATGGATCACAAACCAAACGACCTAAACACTAAATATTATGGGCAGGAAGTGCTTGGTTTGCATATAATTTGATTCTCTAGAGTAGTTCCTTATTTTAAATCAACTTATCAGTCAATATAAAAACCAGTAGCTAGGAAAATACGTATTTCACATATATTTACAATGTATGTCTATGTCTGGAATAGAGGAAAATGGAGGACTTGGCAGGAGATTTTTTTTTTACAGGCTCTGGCTAAGAAAACTGTTAGGAGGAAATAACAGTGAACGGGTAACAAATGAAATTTTATCTATGGACATGATAGATGACAAAATAGTAATGAAAAACAAGGGTGTGGCTTCACTATATGAGAACAAGTTATAAGGATGCCTGGCTGGTTCAGTTGGTAGACCTTGCGACTCTTGATCTTGGAGTTGGGAGTTGGAGCCCAACATTGGGTGTAGAGATTATTTTTAAAAATTAAATTAAAAAAAAAAAGAACAAGTATAGTAATAGTTTCAATGTAATAGACGTGCAATACAAGACCTCCTCAATTCTATTGGTCCCTGAACGATGAATTTTGAAATTTTTAATTACTTTTAGGAATTCCTTGTCCTTAGAATAGATTACATTATAGGAAACAAAATAATTATTATTTTTAACACTTTCTAACTGAGCTCAATGAGCCAAATAGAATGCCAGGATCTGGTCATTAAAATATATGTGTTGTAGGGAATTCCACCTCAAACCAAGGCAGAATAAGAGGAACCAGATTAACCTGTCCGCATGAAACAACTTAAAACAGACAAACGGTATGATATATGGTTTTTAAGACACTAGACACCAGGCAGTGAAGATACTTAAGGTATGCGAAATAAACCTAGCCAGCCCTGTGATGACTTGCAGTCAACTTAAAGCTCACAGCCATGAGAGAGGGTTAAGACCAGAATGCAGGGAGGCAATCCCTGATGGGTCCCAGTGGACTCCTCTGGGGAATTTCATAAGATTCTTCAGAGAATTTAGCTCAACTCTGATCAAAACATACAAGGCTGAGAAAGAACCACCAGAAAGGATGAAAGGCAACAGTGCTGGGCACTCATCCAGGTCGTTGAAGGGTGCCTATTTTAACTAAACAGACCAGAAGAACTCATGATCCATGAGCATTGAGTTGTGTGCTCAGGAGGGTCTCATGTGAGCAGGGAGGAGTAACTAGCCACAGACAGCATTGCTCCCATCACACTTACCAAACTCTAAAAGCAGGACCTGAGAGGAGCAAACTGTTTTCAACTAATATAACTGTGCCCAGGAACAAAAAAGTCACTATAATTATATGAATACAAAAACGTCCAACAACCAGAAAAGTAAAACTCACAATGTCCATGATCAAATTAAATATTACCAGGCATACAAAGAAGCAGAAAAACATGACCCATGATGAAGAGAAAGGTCACTCAACCAAAAATTACACAGATGTCAGAATTAACAGACACCATTTAAAAAGCTCTTAAATTGTACTCTGTATGTTCAAAAGTTATGTAGAGACATAGAAAACACAAAGAAGATAGAAATTGAAATTTGAGAACAGAAAATTCTATTTATGAAATGAAAAATTCATTGAATGGGATTAATTTCGGTTTAGACATCGCAGAAGAAAACATTTCCAATCTTGAGGACATAGCAAAAGACACAACATAACATGAAAGACAGATAGAAAAGAGAATTTAAAAAAAAAACGAATTGAGCATCAGTGGTCTGTGGGGCAACTGGAAATGGATCAATATACATGCACTTAGATGGTCTGAGACTGGGGCAGGAAAAACAAAAATCATTGAAGAAATAATGGCAGAACTTTTTCAAGTTTCATTAATATCACCAAGTAGCAGATTAAGAAACTCAACAATTCCAAGGATAGGAAACATGGAAAAAAAAGAAAAACCCACACCATGTCACATCATTATCACATTACTCAAAAAAAAAAAAAAAAAAAACTAAAAAAAAAAAAAAAAAACCCAAACAATGAAAAAATAAAAAAAAATAAAAAAAAAAAAAAAAAAAAAAAACTAATAAGCAAAGAAAAAATACACATTATATATGGAGGAACAAAGATAAGAATGATTGCACGTTTCTTATTGAAAATAATTCAAAAACACAAAAAAGAACAGAAAACAATCACAAATCTTTAAATTACTGAAAGAAGAAATGAAACTGTCAACATGGAATATCCAAAGAAAATATCTTTCAAAATCACAGGTGAAAGAAAGACTTTTGAAACATTCAAAAACTGAAATAATTTATCACCAGCAGATCTACACTAAAAAGCAAAGTTAACAGAAGTCTTTGGGACAGAAGGAAAATGATAACCCCCAAAATGGGATTATACACAATAGAACCAAAAGCACTGGAAATAGAAAGTGCCTGGGTAGGTTTTCTTTCTTTCTTTCTTTCTTTCTTTCTTTCTTTCTTTCTTTCTTTTTCTTTCTTTTTCTTTCTTTCTTTCTCTTTCTTTCTTTCTTTCTTTTGTATTGTAATTTAACTTCTTTCAAAACCAGTTGGTTATTTGTATAAAGATGACAAACACTGTACCACAGTGTTTATAAGTAAACCTCAGATGTATGGTAATAATAGCACAACATTTGAGAGATGATAAGAAATGAAAGTTTATGATTATGAGATTCTTATTTTGTTGATGAAGTGGTACAATGTCCCTTAAAGTGGACTGTGATAAGTCCCAGATAGGTGTTGCTGTATGTCAACTATACTTCAATTTAAAAAATAACATAAGTAAAATTAAAAAATGCATGCTACCAATCCTAATACAACCACTAACTTAGCAAAACAAAGAATTATAGCAAATAAGCCAAAAAGAGGATAAAATGAAATCATAAAAAATAATTGATTATTTCAAATGAAGTCAGAAAAAGATGATAAAAGGAACAAAGAACAGAGGGGACAATTAGAAAGCAACTAGCAAGATGCTAGACTTAAGACTGACAATATCAAAAATTACTTTAAGTGTAAAGGATTCAAACACCCAAATTAAGAGGCAGAGATGATCAAATTTAAAAACATTGAGAGAGAAATACCAACCTATATCTGTAATAAACACACTTAAATATCAAGACACAAATTGGTTAGAAAAAAAAAAGATGGAAAATGTATGTCATGTTGACAGTTTCAAAAGAAAACAAAGTATCTATCAGAGAAAATCATATTACCATGTATAAAGAAAGCCATTTCACAATCACAAAGGAGTCTATGTATTCAGAAGAACCAACAGTCTTTAAGTTTTATCAACTTAATAACAGAGCTTCAAAATATGTGAAGCAAAAAATGATAGAACTATGAGGAGAAATAGAAAAATCAATAATTATATTTAAAGATTTTAATACCCTTCTCTTAATAATTGATAAGCCAAGTAGAGAGAAAATCAATACGGGCACAGAATATTTAAACAATACTATCACCTAATTTTACCTGAGTGACATTTCTAGAGCACCCTG
This sequence comes from Phoca vitulina, assembly GCF_004348235.1. Lineage (NCBI taxonomy): Eukaryota > Metazoa > Chordata > Mammalia > Carnivora > Phocidae > Phoca > Phoca vitulina. The sequence continues at coordinate 3,319,333 of NW_022589720.1, forward strand.
TCCAGCAAGTGGAGAATACAAATGATTTTCCAATGCATAGAAAACAATGCATTAGCAAAACAGAACATATTTTGGGTCATAAAACTTGTCTCAATAAATATAAAATAATTTGATTCATACACAATGGATTCAATTAAAAATCAATAATAAAAAGAACTCTAGAAAATCTCAATTATTTGGGATTTGAGATAACTTGCTTCTAAAAATCCCACAAATCAATGAATATATCACAAATTAAGATATTGGAAAGAATTTCAGTCTAAATAGAAAAGAAAATGAAATATATCCCAATTTGTGGGAGGTAGCTTATGCATTGCATGGTAGAAAACAGAGTAAAACTTAGAGCAATAAATTTCCATACCAGAAAAGAAGAAGAATCCTATATGAATCGCTTCAGCTTTCCCACTAAAAGAGCAGGAATAGAAGGAAAAAACCCAATCATGTAACAGAAAAGTAAATGATAGAGAACAGCAGATGAAAATGGAATGAACACCAGAAAAATAAAAGAAAAAAATCATTGAAATCAAATGCTCGTCTTGAGAAGATTCATGTAAATTGTATAGACAAAACGTATAAATATCATGCAAGAGAGAGGTGAGATTAGTATAGATTCAACTAGAATAATTCTCTTGCCTCAAAAAATACCCCCAAACAATTTTGAGATAGAACAAACTTGAAGGACTAATATTACTTACTATTAATATTTATTATAAAGCTATGGTCATCAAGACAGTATGGTCCTGACACACACACACACACACAAAAATCAATGGAACAGAATATAGTCCAAAAGTAGGTTCATACGTATGTGGGACTGAACTCTGACAAAGGTACAAAGACAAGTCAATGAAGATGGCTCATTTCTTTTTTTTTTTTTTTTTCTAACAAATGGTGCTGAAACGAGTGGGTGTCCATGCGCAAAAACACAAACAAAAACATACACACAAAACCACTAGCAAAACCAGCATATATATTTGTCGCATAGACACAAAATAATTCTTAATGAAGCATAGATCTCAATGTCAGATTTAAACTATAAGATTTTTAAAGTTGGGTCTTCTTCAATTTCATAAATGTCCTTTGTGGCAGGGTTTTTCACTTTTTCTGAGCATCACCCACCTCTCCCCAGACACACAGGTCTATCATTACATCTCAACCTCTGAATGTAGGAAAAGAGAGCATACCGTCCCTGTGAAAATATGAGACATGTCTAGAGGTCCAACTTGGAACGTGAAGCACCTAGACTCTCATCCTTCTATGACACTAAGTTTAATTACATCCAAGCTTCTTAAGCCCTGGAAACTCTGACTCAGTTGTAGCCTGAAACATCCGTGGTGCTTCTTAACACTTACTACATCTCTGCATTCAAGACACTATCATAGATTCTGCTTAAATCTCCTTGCACAATGCAGTTTTAGTGACCCTGGTAAGATTCTGTAAATAGGCCACATTCTATATAAATCTGCTAACCATTGTGTTAAGAGACTTTTCTTTATCTTTACGTCTTTCAAAGCCCCAACAATTTCCCATATTTGTTGTAGTTCAGGATTTTTAGTACAAATTTGTATTCACACTGTCCTTTTCTTCATGTCTGTAAAAACTATGAGTTCTTTCATTATTTTTCCATAGTGAAGGCTGCCTTTCAATTATGATCTCTCCTCATCCCAAAGATACTTTAGATCGCAAATGGAAGAGTCTTCTCTGATATAATAAATCACAGGTCATTCCTTAGAACCAGACTGTGTTTGGGCTATTAAATGGTCCACACTAACCCTGCTGTGGTCCATGCGCTGCTGAAACAGAATCCCACCAATAAGCCAGCACGTGCTCAGGGGCCATTATAGGTTGAATGTGACCATGTTCCTAAAACACAGATCTTAGGGGTGCCTGGGTGGCTCAGTTGGTTAAGCGTCCCACTCTTGATTTCGGCTCAGGTCACAGTTTCAGGGTCGTGGGATCGAGCCCCAAGTGGGGCTCAGCGGGGAGTCTGCTAGAGTGTATCTCTCTCTCTCCCTCTCCCACTGCCCCTCCCCATTGCATTCTCTCTCTCTCTCTCTTTCAAATAAATAAATCTTAAAAAACAAAACAAAAAACCCACAGATCTTCAGAGCAGTTTTCAGGGAAGTGACAACCTTCCCACTGAAGTGGGAGAGGCAGGGATGAGAAGAGATGGAATGTCCTTGAGATGCTATCTGTGTGAGAAACCAAATCCAGATCCATCTGGCCAAAATGGAGTCATTTCCTCCTTTCATCATTTTGACATTAATGTAAATGGTGCACTTGGTGACATACCACATTACCACAGACAAGTCAGTCCGCATAACTCTCTTTGCATAGCTTGCTTGTATTTTGCGACCTGTAAAACTTCTACCTCTTGCCTTTGTTACCAGATTTCTCTCTTCTCTGTACACCATGATGCACCCCTTCTGTTTTTATGTTAATTCTGAACAATCATCTCAAAAATACCATTCTTGCTGCATTCCTATCTACTTAATGATCACCAATAACTTCTCATTACCCCACGGGTAAGGTTCCACACACTTAAATTAGCTCTATGTTCTGAGTAAGGTCGTCCTGGCGCACCTCATCACATCATTGTTCCCACTGAGTCCCAGTCTGCCACTTTTTTCTGTTTTTGGAATTCATCATGCTCTCTACCTCCCCTCAAGACCTTGTAGATAAGACCAGACAGTGGAGATTTGTCAGGAAATTCCTTTCTTCCCTGTCCTCCACCACTTTGTGTGTGATTCCTTTGGCATAACCATCTTTTCTATCTCTCTTAGACACTGGACTGCCAGACCCTCTTTTTTGCATCCCTTGGGTAGAAGGAAGAATAATGGCTCCCAACAATATCCACATCCCAGCCTCCGGAATCTGTGAATATCTTATGCTACATTAAAAACAGGAATTGTGTTGCAGATGGAATGAATGTTGCTGGTCAGTGGGATTTAAAATGGGGAGATCATCCTGGATTATCCAGGTGGGACCAGCACTCTCACAAGGGTCTAAAAGTGGAGGAAGGGGGTGGGAGAACAGGAGATGACATGTGTGCTCCCCCTGCTCTTGCTGACTTTAAGGTGTGGGGGGAGGGGAGAGCCACAAGCCAAGGAACACGAGCAGGCTTTGGAAGCTGGACAAGTTGCGAAAACAGATTCTCCTCTAGAGCCTCAGAAAAGGAACCCGGCCATACTGACAGCCTGATTTTGGCCCAGTGAAACCTGCGTCAGAGTTCTTCTAATGTACAGGACTGTGAGATAATAAATTTGTATTGTATTACACTGCTGAATTCGTAATAGGTTGTTCTGGCAGCAATATAAAGTAACATACATGGCCGTGCATTCCTCTTCCCTGATGGCACTGCGGCTGGGCTGCTCTTCTGCACGAGCCTGTGATTTCTACGAGGCCAGAAACCCCGTCTGTCCTGTTTACCGCTGTCTACCGGATTCGCGGGATAGCACACGGTAAACCCTACTGGGAGGTGAAAGGAGTTGATGTAAATTTAGATCTAAGTATTACTTCTCTGAGCCTTTTGAGATCATATTTCTTATTCTTTGAAATAGTAGAAAATAAAAGTTCGTGTTCCTTTACATTTGATGTCAGGAGAACTTCCAAGGGGCATCAAATCACAGTGTAGGTAAGAAGAGGCTCTAATGTACCCAGGAGCCTGAACTCGGGGTGGGGGTTCTGTTTCCACATTACGAGGACAGCCTTGTCCTTACATGCCACCAAAACAGGTTCACATCTGCGTGCCTTTGTTGATGCCCTCCTCTCTGACTAGAATCCTGATTCTTCCCAGATGGTCCAGTCGGCTGATTGTCCACCTGCTTTCTTATCACTCCCCTCTGGGGCTTCCCTTAACCCTCCAGAAGGAGGCAGCCAGCCCCCTCTCTGCTGCCCCATTCCTGCCTCAGCTCTGTGTTATGGCAACAAAACTGGCTCCCATAGCCACAGTAGGTGTAGAACTGGTTTAAATTATGGGAGCTGTAAAAAGTAAGTTCCTGGATATGAGAGACATTCAATACACATTGAGCAGACCAAGCTCTCTCTCTTTCGGTGTGTGTGTGTGTGTGTTTTACTTAAAAAGCAACTTCATATTTTTGTTGGGATTTTATGTCCTAGATCTACTCTTATGAGCTGATATTTCAAGGAAAAATTAATTATATATGCCACCATCTAGGACCCAGGGAGAAGAATAAAGTAAAAGAACCCTAGTTCTCTAGGAAATTTAAAATCATCTTCAAGAAACAATGCATTTTTCCTCTTTCTACAATTGCCGTTCTGCAGTCGACTTGGCATAAATTCAGAGCCCTCCAGACGCGTCAGGGACACGGCAGAGACTCAGGGTCACTCACTCTTTCAGCGACTGTTTATCGAGTGTCTATTCTGCCCTGTGCTTCTACAACTGCTAGGACCAAACAATATGCCAAAAAGCACTCTTGTCAAGGGCCTTACACTCTAGTGGAGGAGCCTATGTGCTGGTCAAGTGGCTAAGAAGAAAGATAAGGTAAACACATGAATAGATCCTGACCTATTCACGTAAGAAAGGGAGCGTAGAGAAGGTACATTGACACAAATGAGTGATATAATGCACACGATGATAGAATTGTGCTCAGGATACAGAAAAATCCAGGACCACTTTGCACAAGAGGAACAAAAGAGACTTTTCCTGAAGACAGATTTTAAGTTGATGCCTAAAGAATGAGGACCAATTTAGTAGGTGGACAAATACAAGAACCCCGTTTTTCTCAGAGAGAAGAGCTTATGCAGAGGAAGAAGGCATGCAGCTCCTTGGCCTGTTGCCACTGGGCCCAGCTTCATTCTCGATCCATTTTCACGGTCAGTGGGTTCCTGTCCATTGTGCGGCAATGCCTTCATGGAGGTCTGCCCAGCCCAGGAGCCCGTCTTTTCTCTGAGAAACACTTTCTGACTACTAAGGATGGCCCTGGGGCAGGTTACTCACACTCTACGACTCCACTCCCTGCCTACGGCCGGCTGGGATAGAAATGGATACAGGGCCTGTGTGGGACCACACCCTGCCCCGTGGGCAGAGAAGCACACTGAGAAGTGAATGGCACTGACTGGCAAGGGAAGCAGGGAGAATGCAGAAGGAGAGTGTCTGGTTGTCTGAGGAGTGCCGAGTTTTAGTGCTAGCCTCTTCCACGGGACCCATTATATTCCTGTCCCTCCTGCCCTATGGTAAAACCTCCATTCTTAATTAATTAAATAAATGGCTTCTGCCAATTGAAACTAGAGTCTAAGTTTGCATGCTTTAGCAAGTCTCAAATCTATTTTTTTCCAGTGCCTTTTTCTCTCTTAAGATCCCAGTAGATCTATGCCAACCTACTTCTGGGGAGTCCGACCGGCAAAACCCACGTTTTGCTCAGCTTTACTCTGTGTCGGATTAAACTCACCATCTTGCCACCCACACTTTATCCTTGTGTTCTGTTTTCCCCTGTATATTGGATCACCACCTGGCCCAGCAAACCAAATAAACAGTGCTGGAGTCATCCGTGACACTCCCACTGCTGGCTCCTGAACACTGTCCCACCAGCGCACCATCCACACGGTCTTCACACCTGAGGTGCTGTTCGGATGCTCTTGTTGGCTGCCGTTCCATCAGTCTGGACACTGTCTTGTCTGGGTCCCTCTCTATGTTCTTCCCTCTCCCCTGGTTGTTCCCCATTCATCTTTAATAATAAAGCTCAGGAATCGCCTCCTCCATAAAAACTCAACTTACATGAGCCAAACTTATGAATCTCTAGTGAAATGACTTTAAAACACTTTGTGCAATGTCCACGAGTGAAGGTGTGAGAGAAGTAGTAGGCAAGGGCCTTGAGGATCAGAAAGGCCATGTTTGCAGAAGGTCGAGGAGAGCCTTCCAGGCTAGGACTGGCGGCTTTGTGACAATGGCTGACCCCGCATCAGTGAGGAGTTGAAAGGTCTGCTTTACTGGCTCTGTGACCAGATACTGGGAACACTGGAAGGACTAGGTATGAAATGAGTACAAAAAGAAGGCGAAGAGAGAAGGAAAAGTAGGTTGATTGGAATGGAGGTATAGGAGAGATGACAACTGTGGTCAGGGATCGATGTTTGAGCTTCTGGAAAGCTTAAAGCAACTTCCAACGGTCATGGTGATGATGGTGCCAGGTGCAGGGGACATGAAAATTGACACGGCGGGAGAAGTCGAGTAATCCTGCCGCTAGGACTGCACTAGTCGGGGTTCCAGGGGCAGCCATGGTGGTGAGTGGGATGAGCATGGAAGCTGAGCGAAGTAGAGAAGTCTGAATCCAGGCTGCCAAAAGAGCTGCCTGTGTCCTCCCCAAGGTCAACACAGAAAAGTCACTTTGTTTATACCCATTTTCAGAGCTGGAAGAAATTTATTCATTTATTCCGTTTGAATAACAAACTCTTCGTATCATATCAATAGGATTAACATAATCAAACACCTAATTCTTTCACCCTCCAGGCTAGCATTAGGATCCTGCTCAAGACTTCTTTCTGGTTGTGGAGGAAGATCTTCCCTGTAAGCTTTCCGCAATCCTCCAAGATGCACCAGCAGACATGCCCGCCTCACCCATTTCATTACTTCTTCCTGTTAAAAGCTGCCAATCACACCAGAGTTATATAACTACTTGAAAGAAAGACCAAGTGTCTTGTGGAATGAAGTTCATAACAGAATTCCTTTTGTTAAAGCCAAGGAGCTCATTTGAATGTGACTTTCCCAACAATAATACTAGGGACTTTATAATCTCTTATTTATTAAACAATTTAATTTATTGAAAACATGAACATTACAGCCTAGACTAGAGCATGAAACTATTAAAAGGCAACAATATTAGTTCCAGGTGGTGGGGGTGGAGGCAGCTGTTGACGGGATTCTGTCATTCTCTTGGATCGGGTTCTGTATAGAGAGGTTTTTAACTTACTGATAGTGGATGGAGGAGGTTTGCCCTTAGATCACCCAGTGCAGCCGGATGGAGTTGTCATCCCCTTAAAGAATGCATTACAACTTGAGGCAATCTTAGCAGCATAATAGTGTGGCCCACCATCAGCTGAAGCCCCTTCCCACTATTCCCAGGCAGGACTTTGGGAGTGAGAGAGAGGGACCGCATCCACATGGAGGAGCATGGGCGTTAGGTACTTGGACGTGGCCCCGACACTGCAGGCTTAAGGGTGGCTTGCAGGATGTCCATCAATCCACCCACCGCAGAGGGGGTGCTCCGAGAGGATGTCTATATATTTCCATTACACTGACTTTAGATTTCTTTAGGCAAATAACTATGAAAAAGTCAACTGACAATTTCAAAAAGAAAAATGTGTGAGGAAGCAAGGGAGTGGCATACGCAGGAGTTATTACTGAGCTGTCTCAGGCTGAAGAAGTGAAGACAATATGGGGCTGGCAGAAAGTATATTTTAGGCAGGCAGGGCGGTTCCACTCTGGGAATTAAAAGGGCACCCGCTAAATCTGTCAGAAGGCACTTTCAAGATGTAGCACCAAAGAATTATATCACAAAGGTCACTCAGAGAAATACGAGTGTCACAAAGTTAAGTACATCTAGAGAAGATCAGATAATAGGAAATATCTTTTTTCGAAGCGGAAATGATAGATTGCAAAAGTGGTAAAGTGAAGCACACAGCAGATATAAAGGGAAATCAAGATGATGGGAAAGAAATAAAATGGAAGGGTAATACAATAGAAGTGACGCTGTAGAAATCATAAAAGAAATGCTTGGAAACAACAGTGAAACTTATTGAATAAAGTGAAATTTATTCAGAACATTCAGATGGCAAGATTCAGAAAAATAACCCATGGAGTGGCATTCTGGCTGATTGCAAGATGCTGTGAAGAATACATTTCAAAAAATTGTCATATGTTCTCATAGAACACCGTATGAATAATTTAACAGGAGTGCCAAGATTTATGAAAAGAGCATTAGCAGTGAAATGTTAATGCCAGCCCCAAGAATCTGTTTTTTAGTTGATGGTTTTGTTCTAATCTACATAATTATTTCTATTTGCCACCCCCATGCCAAAAATGGAACAGAAAAAAATTAAGGAGAACCTTAGAACGTGAGATGCTGTCTAAGATGTATTATCTTGATTACTTAGAACCTGTATTACCTGCTAATTGAACTATTCTTGCAATGTTATCTGATTGACCCGCCTCCTGATTTGCCATCTGTGCTCTTCTCCAAGGCCATCACTAACAGGATTTCCTTGTGTCAACCAAGGGCTTTTTCTCACACACCGTGTCAGTGGGAACACCTTCCCTACCAGGGCAAGGCATTACCAGGAGGAGACTTTCTTGGAGGAGGAAAATGTAAATAAATGAGCATCCACTCTGAGCACTTACTGATGTGCCCTGTAGCCACATATAAGGAGGCCAGTGTGGTGATGTATACTGGCTAGATGCAGTCCTGGGGATGCTTACCTAGCCACTGACCACGTGGTGAGGGAGCACGATGGGTTACCTCTCACTTTCTGCGTTAACAGCCCTAGCATATGCATAGATGGTCATTTCGCGCATAACCTGGAAAGCTGCTCAAAATCACCAGAGCAGAAATGCAAACTCGGTATTGAATGTTGCGAAGAGAAGGTTGAAATTAGCTGTTTGACTTCTACGTCGATGAGTTTATCTTTGCAACCCTTTGAAAATTGCGGTCCATGCTTCACATTCAGTTACATAACACACAAGTCCTACTGAGGATGAGCATTAACTCCTGGAGCCTGTGGAATGAGACACTGGACCACTGGATTCATTCTTGGACCACCTTTTGCCCCAAGCTAATCTGTGCTTTATGCACTGATGTAAAGATAATTCAATTTATGGAATGTTATGCAAGTACTCACTGAATTTTATGGGACTCTTAGAAATCAGCCACTATACTTACAATGGAATCCAAAGCAACGGAGGAATTGCTCATGATATTGACTCATTGACACTGTACTTTCAAAAATATACATGTAGATAAGGTTTCTATTTCTATCACCTCATAGTGGCTGGACGTGTTGCCTCAGATAAAACTAGTTTTTTTCTGTCTCGAAAGAAAGAAAGAAAGAAAGAAAGAAAGAAAGAAAGAAAGAAAGAA
>NW_022589720.1:3328431-3375960 GCF_004348235.1 Phoca vitulina
AAAGAAAGAAAGAAAGAAAGAAAGAAAGAAAGAAAGAAAGAAAGAAAAAGAAAAACCCACGAAGATTGTTGAAGGAGGCAGGGACTGACCATTCAGGTTCCACAAAGACACATGCTCTAAAATTAATGGATGGCACTGCGTTTCCTCCAAACTTCCCTCCACTGTGCTCTAAAGGGGTTATTTGCAGATGGAATTTTTAGTACTTTGAAATAAATATCTCATAAACATTACTGAATTTAATTAATAATGCTTGAACAATGTACTTCGTGGTCTACCATAAAACTACAATGGGTTGGATAGAATTCAATTGTGTATATACAAGCACTAATGAATAAATTAAATGTATAAGTCTCAATAAAATTCAGAATTTATTATGGCTTAAAAACTGTGTGTTGGTTACAAGTAAAGTGTCCGTTCACGCTTATCGCATGTCTTTCCGAAGTACATTTGTGGTGACAATTCAGGCACACGCCGCAGCACGTCGGCAAAAGCACAGAATGTTCATCCCTACAGAGGAACCACAGTATGTCAGCAGATAAGGAAACACTGAAAAATAAGTTATGTATCTTTCAGTGTCCACTATGGTACAAAATAATTATACAGTTTTTATCACAGATGTAGCTCGCATTGGAAATAGCAGCAGAAATCCTTTCCTAAAATATAAATTACTTGTTTGTAACGCTGGGGAGTGCTATCTTCCTTCCTTCTTCATTAAAATAAGCCATATGGACGTCAGAAGCTCCATCACTTAGGCTGTGAAGAGACTTGCTGCTCCCCCACCAACATCATAGTTTCCATCCCCATGGGGAAATGAGAAAGAGCTGAGCGAAGTACGGCACTCCCATGGTGACAAGAAAAGAGATCTTCTTTCACGGTCACATTCTCCCCATAAAGTCCCCGAGGTCCACCGTCTGTCTGCTCAGAGGGGCAGGCACAGCAAGCAGGGCGCACGGGCTCTGACCCACAGCGTCAGCAGCGACACGTCACCGCCCTCGGGCCTCCAGAGCCCCGCGGTCCGCCCCCCGCCCCCTGTCCTCTGTGCAAGGCCCTCCGAGCGCACAACAACCGGGCTGAAACCTGGCAAGTGCTGCAGTGACGGTGGTGATGCTTTCATTCTTTCCCACAGACCCTCAAGATCAGCCCCGTCATGCCCGGCACTTCCATCAGTCCAGCGCCAGGCCCCCTCCTCCAGCAGTGGAGTCCCTATCTCCTCCTGGCCCTGCCAGCCACACACCCCTCCCCCATCATTGGGGTCCCTATCTTCTACTGGCCTCACCAGCCCAATGCCGCCTCCCCCATCATCAAGGTCTCTTATCTCCTACGGTCCCAACCAGCTACTCCCCTCCCCCACCATCAGGGTCCCTATCTCCTATTGGCCACACCAGCCCCAGGCCTCCCTCTCCCATCATCAGTGTCCCTATCTCTACTGTCCCTGCCAGCCCCATGCCCCCTCCCCCATCATTGGGTCCCTATCTTCTAATGGCCCCACCAGCTACTCTCCTTCCCTATCATTGCAGTCCCTATCTTCTACTGGCTTCACCAGCCCCATGCCCCTCCCCCATCATTAAGGTCTCTATGTCCTACTGTCCCCACCAGCTACTCCCCTCCCCCATCATCAGTGTCCTTATCTTTTGCTGGCCCCACCAGCTACTCCCCTCCCCCACCATCAGGGTCCCTATCTCCTAACTGGCCCCACCAGCCCCATGCCCCCTTGCCCATCATTGGGGTCCCTATCTTCTGCTGGCCCCACCAGCTACTCTCCTTCCCTATCATTGGGGTCCCTATCTCCTACTGTCTCCACCAGCCCCAGGCCTCCCCCACCATCATCAAGGTTTCTAACCCCTGGGGGATAGAGCTGGTCCCACTAACTACTCCCCTTCCCACTCTCAAAGCTCCCACTAGGCTAAGAATCCCTTCTATGCTCAACTTTTCTTCCTTTGCCTGCCCCATCTTTCTCTGACACTTGCCAACTCCAGAGAACACGTGAACCCTGCAGCTCTCTCAGGAGGTTGCTGTTTGTTCTTTCACATGCCATGTGGAACACCTACCACATGCCTGGCCCTGTTATTGACATTTTGCCTATGTTAACACGTTTCATCCTCTCAACAACTCCATTTTACAGATGAGGAACAAGACACTGGAGGGAGAGAGACTTCTTGTTCTTTGTTGTAGCCTGGGCACAATTTCTGGAGCATTTCTCTTCAGTCCCTTTGAAAAAACCCTGATCCATTGAGGTGACTGTCTCAGATTGGCCATGCTGTGCCCTTACTGTGGACATGGACAGGCCTTCTGGGCGCCCCTCCTCAGGAAAAGGTCCAGCCTCTGGTTTGCTCTATTTACCACCACCAGCCTGATGAAGACTTGAACATCCCTGTGGAAGACCGAGCCAACAGCCTAGGCTCTCGGTATCTCGTCATGCCCAGTGGTCATTCTCTGCAGTCATGCACTCCCGTGGCCGTATTTCTGGAATACGCCATAATTGATAACTAAAACCCATCTAAAATTTCAAACCCCGATATCCCACTTTTGCTGAACACTTATTATTTTTCTAAGTAATGCTTTCCTCTAACTAGGACTTCCAAGCTAAGAATTCCATGACTTAAAAAAAAAAGAATTATAATGTTTGAATTCAATTTTAAAGATGAATTAATTCTTGTGACTAACAAATTAATAAAAATTAACAGCTAGTCTGTGTAAATGTCTCTCTCTTACATTATCTTCCATCTGTCAGTTCTCAGCCATGCACCCTATGGATCTTATAGGTCAACAGTTTAGTTTCTTGAGTAGACTTTCAAGATCCCTCTGCATAATCTAGCCAATACAAACAAATATTCTTAATGTCAATATTTTTATGTAAAGGGTAGAACACTATGCACAGTATTGGTCTTCTTTTTTTCACTTAATAAATCTTCAAAATACTTTCTATGGAAGTATATGAAAGCCTTCTCTCTCTTGTTTATACTATCTTTACCACTTTTAAGTGCCCAGTTCAATACACTTTGTATTGCAAAAGATCTCTAGGACATTTCCATCTTGAAAAACTGGAACTCTGTATCCATTAAACAGCTCTTCACTTGCCCCTCTCCCCCAGCTTCTGGCAACCACCATTCTACTTTGTGTTTCTAGGACTTCCACCATTTTAGATACCTCATAACCATCGAATCACAGAGTATTGTCCTTTTCGGATGGGCTTAGTCTACTTAGCATAATGTCCTCAAGGCTCATCCATGTTGCTGCATGTGATAGAATTTCCTTCTTTATTAAGCTGAATCATGTTCTATTGTATGCATATACCACTTTTCTTTACCCATTCACCTGTCTGTGCATACATGGGTTGCTCCCACTCCTTGACTATTGTGAATAATGCTGAGTGAACATGGATATGCAAATGACTCTCTTGAGTCCCTGTTTCTAATTCTTTTGAATATACACCCAGGAGTGGGATTACTGGATCATATGGTTCTTTTGTTCTTTCTTTCTTTCTTTCTTTCTTTCTTTCTTTTTCTTTCTTTCTTTCTTTCCTTCTTTCTTTCTTTCTTTCTTTCTTTCTTTCTTTCTTTCTTTCCTTCCTTCCTCCCTTCCTTCTTTCTTTCTTTCCTTTCTTCCTTCCTTCCTTCTTTCTTCCTTTCTTTTTCTTTCTTTCTTTCTTTTTCTTTCTTTTCTTCTTTCTTTCTTTGTTCTTTCTTTTCCTTCCTTCCTTCCTTCCTTTTATTTTCTTTCTTTGTTCTTTCTTTTCCTTCCTTCCTTCCTTTTTCTTTCTTTCTTTCTTTCTTTCTTCCTTCCTTCCTTCTTTATTTTCTTTCTTTTTCTTTCTTTCTTTCTTTCTTTCTTTCTTTCTTTCTTTCTTTCTTTCTTTCCTTCTTTCCTTCTTTCTTTCCTTCTTTCTTTCCTTCTCTCTTTGAGGAAACTCCATACTGTTTTCCATAGTGACTGAACTACTCACATATTCACCAACAGTGCACAAGAGTTCCAATTTCTCCACAACTATATCAATACTATTTTCTGGGGTTTATTTTGGGGAAGTAGATAGTAGCTATCCTTACAGGTATGAAATTATATCTCATTATGGTTTGATTTGTATTTCTGTAGCGATTAGCGATGTTGAGCATCTTTTCATATGCTTGTTGGTCATTTGTATATATTTGGAGAAATATCTAGTAAAGTTCTTTCCTAATTTTCTTAATCAGTTTTGTGTGTGTGTGTGTGTGGTTGTTGAGCTGTAGGAGCTCTTTATATATTCTGGATGTTAATTCCTTATCAAATATATCATTTGCAGATTTTTTCTCGCATTCTGTAGGTTGCCTTTTCATTCTGTTAATTATTTCCTTTTTTTTTTATTATTTCCCCTAATGTGCAGAAGTTTTAAAGTTTGTAGTTTAGTTTTGCATTTGTTGCCTATGCTTTTCATGTCATATCCAAGAAATCATTGCCAAATCCAATGTCATGAAGACCTATCCTATTTTCTTCTAGGATTTTTATATCTTTGGGTTTCCTGTTTAAATCTTTCATCTATGGGCACCTGGGTGGCTTGGTCACCTGAAACCGATGGACATGGAACCTCCTTAAGATTCTCTCTCTCTCTCCCTCTGACCCTCCCCCCAAAAATTTTCACCTATTTTTGGTTAATTTTTGTGTACAATGTTAGGTGAGGGTGCAACTTCACTCTTTTGTATGTGGCTATGCAGTTTTTCCAGCATTATATATTAAAGAAACTATTCTTTCCCCACTACACGGTCTTGACACTTTTGTTGAAGATTCTTTAACCATATACACCAGGGTTTATTTCTTTTCTCTTGGCTTACATGTTGATCTCTATGCCAGCATCACCCTGTTTGGATTACTGTAGGTTTATAACATGTTTGGAAATCAGGTAGTATGAGACTGTTCTTTTGCAAGATTGTTTTGGCTCTTTTGGCTCCTCAGTGTCCATTGAGATTGTATATGGATTTTAAGATGTTTCTTTCTTTCTTTTTTTTTAAGATTTTATTTATTTATTTATTCAGAGATAGTAGGGGAGGGAAGAGGGAGAGAATCTGAAGCAATGCCTTGCTGAGAGTGGAGCCCTATGTGGGGCTCAGTCTCACAACACTGAGATCACGACCTGAGCTGAAGTCCAGAGTCAGATGCTTAACTGACTGAGCCACCCAGACGCCCCCCTTTCTATTTTTTTTTTAAAGAATGCAATTGGAATTTTAACAGGGATTGTGTTGAATCTGTAGATCAATTTGGGTAATAAGGACATTTAAATAAAATAAAGTCTTTCTATCTATAACGTATTTCAATTTTTCGTGTTCTTTTTCTTTATCTTGCTATGGAGTATTCTGTTGTATGTACATATTGACTTATATAGTTAGTGTTTTAATTAATCTGTACCTTACGATTGAGTATTTATATTGGTTCAATTTTGTTGTTAGAAGTCATGCTGTGATAAATAACTACATCCAAAATGGTTTTTCTGTTATGCAAGGATAAATTCCCAAATCTGGTACTACTGGGTCAAAATAGAAAAGCATTTGTAATTCTGATGGATAATGCCAAATCTTCCTCTAGAAAGGTGGTACTAACTTATACTCCTAATAGTCATGGATAAGAATGCTTCCTTCCTTGCTACTTCAAAAAAAAAAGTGTATCATCAAACTTTCAGATGTTCGTGATATAGTCGACAGAACTGAGTATCATTTAATGCGGATTTCCCTTAGTATGAGTGAAGTTAAATATATTTCCTTATATTTTTATTTTCTTTCCTATGATATCTCTGTTTCTATATTTTCTCTATTTTTTCTATGGGTTTTTTGGTGTTTTTCTCATCAATTTAAGGACTCTGTATTTTGGAGAGTAGTATCTGGCTTGTGATATGCACTGCAGAAGTCTAGTTTTATATTTCTCTCAGACTTTAAGTTTTTATTTTTTCTTTCTTTTTTTGTTTTATACATAAAATTTTGACTTTTACAGTCAACCTAAAAATCTTTGCTTTTATGGCTCTTGATTTTTATTCGAGTCTTCTTCTCTCTCAGATTATTAAAGAATCTGGCCATTTTTCTGGTCCTTTAATCGTTTGTACTTTATAATTAAATCTCTGACCCACTGGAATGCATTATGGGGTATGGTGTATAGAACAGATCTAACATTAATATTTTCCTAAGTCAACTTAATTGTCCAGCACCACTTATGGAAAAGTCCATCTTTATCAATCTTTATCCCTCATATTTTAATTGCCACAAAAATAATATTCCAAAGTCCCAGTGCATTTCAGTTTATTTTCTTTGGTCTATCTCATAATGTGCCAGTACCACACTATTTTCATAATGGAGATTTTTATCATGTGTTTTAAGACCTGGTAGCACTATCACCACTGCTATTTCTGAATCTTATCTCTTCCACATGAGCTTTGGAATCATCTGGTCTTATTACTCCCAAAATATCTGTTGGCATATTTGTATTGGCTTTATGTGAAATTTGTAATTGAAATTGTTAGTATTTGATATATCTTTAACTTTGACTATTCTTGTTCAAGAACTTCGTGTGTCTTTTCTTATGTTCAGTTCTTTTCCTGTTCTTCGAAAATATTGCGAAGTTTGCTCCAGGGAGATACTGCCTCTTTCCTCTTAACATTTTTCCTCTTTATTTTATGTTTTGGGTTTGTTATTTTTAATGAGGAGTTTTCCTTCATAGATGTTATTTATGGGTATTACTTAATTTTCTACATTGTACAATTTCTGAATTTTGATATTGTTTCCAACAGTATTTCAGCGGATTCTACTAGTTTTTTCACAAAATGCATCATTGTATAGTGAGAGTTACCTGATCTTTTCCAGTTATTCCATCTCTACTTTTTTTTGTTTTTATCAAGTTGCATTGGCTAGTGCCTCTCACACCTTTTTAAATGATGCTGGTGATCTCAAACATAATGATAGTTAAACCAACGATTTCACACAAAAAATGTTATCAGCAATCTCACTTATAAATACTAGTGCAAAATCCTAAGTGAAAAGTGAGCAAATATAAACAAAGAGCAATTTATAAACATAATCACTTAATAATTAGGTGAACCTGATTCCAGATATAGGGATGATTGAATTTTAGGAAATCTATTGATTCAATCCATAATATTAAAAGATCTAAGGAAAAAAATATGCTCATCTCCATAGAAGCTGACAGGCATTTGGAAACATTCAACAACCATTCATAATTTTAGAAAAATTAATAAATCAAGAACAGATATCCATTTCCTAATTGATAAAATGTTTCTACCTTTGTCTAAAAGCGGAACACATGAAGAATTACAAGTTCTGCTCTTTTCATTGTGCCCTGGTGCCTGTGGAATTTTAGTGAATATTTCACGATCACCAAGTATAAAGAAGTATAAAGAAGATATTCTTCTCCATTTTTAGGATACAGCATTTGTTCTATAAAAGGCAGATCTCTTTTATTAATTATGGTATTAGATTTCTATATACTCATACTTGAAGCTTGGGCTGTTGTGGACCAAAAGAAAAAATAAGCTGAAATGCCCACATTAATGTTTCCTCTGTTTCTTCTTGCGGCTGTACTCTCTGCTCCATTAATCCTGGGATTCTGCTGCTCCATGCGTGCATGCTCATAGTTGCTGCATTCCACTTGTCAACAGTTAATCTTTGTACTATAGTGTCTTTGTTTTTTATGTCTTGTTCAAAGGTTTCACCTAAACTGCTTGTTTTGTGTGATATTAAGATCATGTCCCCTGCTTTTGTCCCCTCGTTGTTGCATGACTATGCCTACCCCTTGGTTTTCAATTTTTTTTTTTTTAATTCTAAAGTCGCACTGTTTTAAGTATATTCTATTAAACAGCATAAATTTGGGCCTTACTTTATAAATTAACTGAATTTAAAACTGTGTTTTTTGACATTTATTGAAATAAAAAATATGTTTGGTTTTAGTTTTGCCATATTATTTTGCGTATTTTTCTATGCTTATAGAACTTTTAAGTCTTTAATTTGTGTCCGATGTCCTTTGTGCTTTTTCTTTATGAATATATTTTCTATTATTTAGGAAGGCTGTTATTTTTGTTTCTTTTGGTGGTTATCTCTGTAATTATAACTTCCCACAGTACCTCCATCCTTCAATTACTCAGGCGGTATCCATTTGTCCCTTCCTATAAACAATGATAAAGTTAGCACCTTTCCATCATCTTCCCTACCCTCTATTAGCATCAGTGTTAGTCAATAATGTTACCTTTCTTGGTATTATCATTATTCTATTAAACATCTTTATATTTTTCTTAATGTTTCACTTAAAAAGGTATCTAGTACAAAATTATCTTACTCTTTTTCTTCTGTCGTTTTTGCTAGTTGTTCATCTTACCTGGTGGAAACATACCACACTTTCATTCTGATCAGTCACCTGTCAGATGACTAGTGGCCATGTTCTGTTCATTCCAGGTTTATAGCTATTCTTGTGGATTTAATTCCCATGGTCCACTGCTGGATTGGCTGAAGTGCTTCATCTGGTAGTTTCCTTTTATGGAGCTTAGCAGGGAAAAGTCCCTTAGTCTTCACGTGCTACAGACAGTAATTTTGACATCATAGATCTCTTTCTTTAGGTGAATTTTTTCTGGATAAAACCTCTAGCCTTTAAAAACAGATTCAAATTATCTTTGTTTTAGAAAAAAAAAATTCTTAAAACAGATATATATATGCAGGAAGCGGTCTCTCTCTGTGGCAAAGGATGAGAAAGCCTTTGGCTTTTGTGGGATCTGGAAAGTTTCTTTTGTTTTAAAGAAAGTTTCCTTCTGTTTCATTGCTGTATTTTATAATTTTGGAGTTTACAATGGTGGATATATTGTATTTCCATATAAATTTTAAATCTGTTGTTGATTTCAACAAATTATCTGCAGAGATTTGGGGTAGGATTGTTTTGAATCTATAAATCCATCAGGGGAAAATGAATTAGGATGTTCAATTTATGAACACTATCTTTTTTTTTTAATTTAGACCTTCTTTGAATTCTTTCTTCAAAGTTTATAATTTTTATTGTAAAATTTCAAATAATCTTTCAGTAGATCTATCCCTAAGTATTCCAAGATCTTTATGGTCTTATCATAAATTTTAAAATTTTTAAAATTTTAGTATCTAATTGTTCATTTCTATTATGTAAAAATATCATTGATTTTTGCATGTTGACTTTCTATATAGCAACATGCTGTACTAACACATTATACCCAGTGGGGTTTTCTAAGTGCTTTGGGATTTTTCAAATAGGCAATCATATAGTCTTTGAATAAAGATCATTTTAGTTCTTTCCTTCAAACTTCTGTAATGTCACTCTTTCCTTTTCTTGTCATATTGTACTAGACAGTTCCTCCACTACGATATTGTGGTAGGCAGAATAATGTCCACCCCCCACCAAAAAGAAAAAAAAAAAAAAAAGATATCCACACCCTAAACTCCAGAATTTGTGAACGTTACATTAAGTAGAAAAAAGGACTTTGCAAATGTGATTAAGAATGTAGACCTAGATCTCAGTCCTACATCACAAGAAACTGAATTCTGCCAACACCTCGAATAAGCAGAAAATGGATCCTCTCCTATGGCTTCCAGGAAGGAATGAAGCTCCACTGACACTTTGATTTTAGCCTCGTGGATCTGTGTCAGATTTCTGACACACAGATATGTAAAATAATAAATATAGGTTGTGTTAAGCCATTCGGGTTCTGGTAATTTGTTGTGACCGCAGTAGAGAACTAGTATAGATATTGAATAGGAATGGTGCCAGGAAACATCCCTACTTATTCATCTCAATCTTAGAGGAAAATCTTTTATCATTAAGTAGGATACTGGCTGTGGTTCTTTGTAGGTGGCACTTCTCAGTTTAAGGACGTTTTTATCAGGAGTGGTTACTGGAATTCATTAATGCTTTTTCTGCATCTATGGAGATGATGACATGGTGTTTCTCCTAAAACATATTTATATAGTAAATGACATTGATCAATTTATGAAGGTTGAACTAGCCTTGCATCACTGGGATAAACTCTACTTGATCATGATCTATTCTCCAGGATTTGATTTGCTTATATTTTGTTAAATACTTGTGGGCCTATATTCATTAGACTCATTAATCTATATTTTCTTATCTTGAAGTATCTTTGTCTAGTTTTGATATCAGTATAAGACTGGTCTAATAAATAAATTGGGAAGTTTTTTTCTCCTCTTGTATGGAAGAGGTTATATAGAACTGATGTTACAGTTGACTCTTGAATGACACAAAGGTTTGGGGCACCCACTCCCTGAACAGTTGAAAATCCATATATAATTTTTGACTCTGAAAAACTTATCTATTAATTCCCTACTGTTGACGAGAAGTCTTACTGATAATATAAACAGTTGAGTAACACATATTTTGCATGTTATATGTATTATTACAGTAAAATAAGCTGGAGAAAAGAAAATGTTATCATAAAAAAGAAAAAATACATTTACAATATTGTCTTGTATTTATCAAAAAAAAATCTGCATGTAAGTGGACCCACACAGTTCAAGGTTGTTGTTCAAAGGTGAACTATATTTCTTCCACAAACATGTGGTACAATTGCCAGTAAAGACAGCTGGGTCCAGAGTCTTTGTTTTGTTTTGTGATTTTGTGGGAATATTTTTAACTCAAAATTTAATTTCCTTAGTAGATATTACAGTATTCAGGTATTTATTTCTTCTGAATCAGCTTGGCAGTTTGTATCATTCAACAAATCTATTTATTTAATCTATGAAATGTTTTTGGGTATCTTTAGTAATATCACATTATTATCCCTTTAACATCTGCAGAACTCCAGAATTCTTTTATTTCTAATATTAATTAGTTGTTTCCTCTCTCTTTTATTTCTGATCAGTCTGGCTAAAGTTTTATCTATTTCATTGATCCTTTAAAATTAACCTGCTTTGATTCCATTGATTTTGCTGTTTTATTTTCCCTTCTGTTTTTAATTTCATTGATTCCTGCTGTTATGTTTTTTATTTTCCTTTTTATGATTCATTTAGGTTTAATTTTTTCCTCCTCTCTAATTTCTTAATTTGGAAGTTTTAGTAATTGATTTATAACATTTCTTGTTTTAATTTAAGTTTTAGTGCTATAAATTTCCCTCAAAGAACTTCTTTATCTACATCCCACATTTTTTTTTTCTTTTTTAGGTAGGCTCCGACCCAGTGTGGAGTCTTATGGGGGCTTGAACTCATGACCCTAAGATCAAGACCTGAGCTGAGATCAAGAGTCAGATGCTTGATTGACTGAGCCACCCAGGTGCCCCTACCACCCACAGATTTTTATATGATGTGTTTCAGTTGTAACTCATTTTAAAATATATTCCAAATCTCCATGTGATGCTTCCTTGGATTATAGGTTATTCAGAAGTGTGATGTTTATTTTCCAAATTTGGAGGTGGGGGAATTGTCCAGATGCCTGATACTGATTTTTAGTTTAATTCATTGTAGTCAAAGTACATGCTGCAGATTTCTACCATTTTATATTTTTTGAGGTTGAATTAATTTGTTTTTAGTTGTCAACTCAGTTCTTCTCAATGCTATTTGGTGAACATTCTGTTTTTTCCACTAATTTAAAATTTGAACATTACCATATATGTTCATTTCATACATTTTTGCCAAATTAAAAAATATTGCAGTGTTTAATGTTGCTCTGCAAAAAAAAAATATGTAATTTGTATCTTAGCTTTTGTATGTTAATTATATTCCAAAGAAAATCCATTATGGCACAAAACTATGAGAAATTCTGTGGATATCTTTTGCTCCAATATTCTTTTAAATAAAGCTTAAGAATCTTTCAGGAATTTAGTCACGTCCTTAGAAATAATCATTTTATCTCTGCCAAGTTCACTTTTCTAACATACTTTTAGATATTCTGGGATCTTTCATGCAGTATGAATTCAAAACGCTTTATGTAATTAAAGGAGGGTATTGTTTTCAATCTTGGCTTGACTTGCAGAATTATGAATGTCAAGATCATGAAGATACTGTTGATTTAAGATTGCATATGTTACTGTAATTTGTGCTATACTCAGAAAGAATGTTCAAGTAGTACTTTCAATTCCAAGGACAAAGGTGAAGATTTTTTAAAAAATTCCTGATAATTTATTTTTTAAAGCACTTGACAAGGGTAGTCAGTGATGCACAAAAAGCACAAGAATACTTCTCGCCCTCGGGGACTAGCAAGACAAGAGGCAGGCATGCAAATCAGAAGGTGACACAGAGAGCATTAAGCCCTGCATTTCCGTACCCGCATCTGTATCTACCCCATTTATATCTGTATCCACTTCTGTCTCTATTTATATACAAAGGGTACAAAGCCACCTTCTGAAATAAATTCTCACTGTGAAAGACTGAGAAAAAGCTTTCTAGAGAAAGTGCTTTCAAATTCGTAGTAGCTCAGGGGGCCTTAGAGAATCTACCTTAAGAGAGAAATCTGAGCTCCTGACAGAATGAAGAAATGAGGCTGTGAGCTAAAAATCACATTATTGTAAATTGAAATACTCCTTCTAGAACGTAGATGTAAAAAGGAAGAAGCTTTTCACAGACAGGAGTGTCCTTCTCCTAACTTTCTTTTTTTTTTTTTTTAAATAGAAGTACATTTAAGGAAGTGAATAAATTGGAAGGGAAAGAAAACAGAGCATACATTCCTGGAAGACAATTCTTAGTAAAAGATCTCCACGTAATGACTCCGTCCTTCCACTTCTTCTCTAGGAAATTGCATTTATTTTTTGAAGACTCTTTCTTATAGCTTTTTCCATCATTCTCACACAGTTTTGAATATGTAAGTACATTTACATAGACGCATATACATGATTCTCTCGCCCTCTTTTTTTTTAGCTCAGGAAAACATCTTTGCCCCTAGATGACATGTCATACTGACGCCTTCCAGAATATCTGCTCATTGATGGTCAGGATCCCACATTTATGGAAGAAATATTTTCTGTACGTACCTCAAGGCATGACTATCTTGCATCTTTGCAAACTGCCCAGGGCAGAGTACTCTGGTGCTATCTGTTAATACCAGAAGGTTCTGCATTACATATTTTATGTTAAGATGCAAAACAGTGTCACCTAGGGGCCTCAGATCTTTGAGGAAAAATTATATTTTTGTAATGAGTGTGTGCCTTTCCTTCATCAACTCACTTTTCCAAGCATCAAGAGATGTTAATTTTTGACCCTTCCTCCGTAGTCATATTAGGAGAAATTTCCCATAAAGGATTTATTGGCTGTAGTTAAAGTGAAATAATGCATGGATTAAATGGTGAGAAAATGGAAAGCCCAAGCCGTGAGTTTCTTGAGTTTATGGTTAATATTTAAATATATTCTAGGAAACATGGGTCCATTTTATCTATTATTTTGACGTAAACTAGAAACACTGGTGACTAGCCTCCTGACTGGGTTTGTCCTTCTTCCGCAGAGGTGAAAAAGGAGGAAAAAGCACTCCTGTTTTATACAAAGCAGGCATTTACCAGCCACCAAATAGTCACAATTTCACTATTTTATTCTAAATATAATATCAGCTATGCAAAAAGTATGTGTGTGTGTGTGTGTGTGTGTGTCTCATTGGGTAGGGGACTCTAAGGAAGTCACAAATGACAGTTAGTTCCGACTGTCAATCTACAGTTTAATGAGAAACTCTGACTGATTTAATGAATCCTGGTGCTTCACTCTGCCATCATTTTAAACCGAACTTGCATCTACAACTCCTTGGTGTCAGGTTTCAGCCCTCCACATGGCAGTTCGACGTACTTCTAATGGAAGGAGTTTTATTAGGCATATATAAGCAATCACTACTAACCTGCTGGGCTGGAGAGGGCAAGGAGATGCACATGTGTGCAGGTGTGTGGGGACAGGGAGAGAGTGTGTGCGTGGCTGAGTCCCCCAGACAGAGTAAGATATTTAAACAGGACTGGAGATGCCCTGTGTGAGCATTAGCACAGGGAACAAAAACAACAAGAGAGTAAAAAATAGCATTTTTATGTCACAAGTGCAGTGGAAAATCCACGGCTAATTGAGCCACGGAAGGGAAAGCCGGCATGGCCCCTGCCGCCACGAAGGTCCACCTTCCTTGTTCCCTGCAGGTGAGTGTGAACTTGGTGTGTGCACACATCCTCATTCTGCTTTCGCATGTTTGCCCCTCCTATCCCATGGTCATGGCTGCTGGGGTAGTCTGGGAGAGGAAATGACTTTTTCCTCTTCCCTGGGGACACGGCTTGGCTTGAGCATGCTGGGTCTTGGCTGTGCTTCCCCTGATTGTGTGACATGTGACTCAGCGGCCCGTTCCAACGTTGCCCGGACTCAGATGAGAAAGAACAGCCAACTGTCTTTCATCTCGATCACCACTTTAAAAAAAAGAAGGGAGAAAACCTTTCTAACATACCTAGGGTTATCCCATCTTCAACATTAATGTAAGATTTTATTCCTACTGCCAATGCCCCCCTCCATCCCTGCCCCTCGGCCATTTGTTTCTGGTTCAGTTTTGTTTTTCTTTAGCATGAGAGCTAAAGAAAGGTGTCTCTGCGATCGCAAGACCACTGTCTGGTCATTTCCAGGTGAAGGACGTCAGGCTGATGTCCTGCCGGACAAACAGTGAGTGGAAGGAATAGTTTCCATAAGTCAACTCCAAGTGCCGGGTGACTCATTACTACATGCAGTCAGAGGCAAACAATGGAGCAGTCAGGAGGTGACGATAAATTCTTGAAAGGTCGAAGTCAACTCCACATGCAAAACTCCCCTGCAGGACGCAAGTGTCCCTGCCCGCCCGGCCGGCCACCAGGCCTATGACAATGCTGCCACCTGCTGTGGCCTGGTCCGCGGGTCCGCTCGGGGGCACCTTCCTGCAGCTGGTGCTGGGAGAGCGGGCCTTTGTTCACACTGCGTCCCGGGGGTCCCTCCCCCTGCCCTCTCCCAGCCCGACTCGGAGCTCCCCGGGCTTTCCGACGGGCCCTGTGGGAGATGAGCCCTACTCCCCGCAGGTGCACGGGCTCAGGTGAGAACAACATACACAGTAGGAGCGGACGTGGCACGCATTCCTTAGGCCTTGCATTGCTCCCAGAGGTACGTGGAGCGTGGGCACCTCTGGTCTGACAGGCATGTCGTGCTGTGTGTGCCTGTGCTTCTGGACTGCAGGAGGTATGCCTCCCTCTGCCTCAGAGCACTTCTGCAAAGTGTTGGAAACAAAACCCCCGGACGCTGGCATTCCCTTCCTCGGCAAGGTGGCTGACCTCCAGGGAGAGGGAAATGTGGCCGTGCATACTGAGACACCGGGCAAGTGTGTCATCAGTCGAAATGTGCCCCACAGACGAGCACAGAATCCCGGCGGCCCAGAAGCCAGCCTCCACCCGCAGCGGGCCTCCCACGCTCTTTCCCCCTCCAGGAGAGCAGTCACCTCCCCTCCCACTGGCCACCCGGTCACTCCCCAGGCCCAGTCCCTGCCTCATTGTTGGATTGCTCCTCGACGTACAGGTCTGCCACCAGCAAAGTCAGAGCCCAATGACGGAAGATGCTCTTGGGTTATTTTTATTTTTATTTTTATTTTTATTTTTAGAATCCTGTTCAGAAGGGATCCTCAAATATTTTCTTTTTGTCGTTCTTTGGTCAAGAAAAAATAAAGTTGGTACTCTTTGCACTTTGTGAATGAAAGAAAAATACTTGAATAATCTTGCAAATTCACTATTTTGGAAATGGCTTCATGCTCACTAAGGTTGACTTAAGGACATAATGTCAAGGTTATAGGCCAGTGAGGAAAACACCAAGTGGGTGGACAGAATGAAGCAGGATCCCGTGATCAGCAAGGAGGGGAGAACATTCTGGAATGAACAGAGAGAAGGGAGTCTCCCACTTGACTTCTAAAGGAATAGTAAGGAAATCCCAGTGAAGTAAATGGAAAAGCAGAGCAGATATTTGTAATCACTTTTGTAATATTAAATAGGGAGAAAAAAGAAATAGAAAAACACCATTACCCAAGTAAAGCAATTGCTACGAAACCTTATAATCCACTTCTAAGGACAGTGGGAGTGAGTGTGTCTCGCTGGCTCGAGCCTGCCCCCCAGACAGCTCAGCTGCACTTCCAGAGAAGAAAAGACTCCTTGGAAACTGGCTTCTGAAAAACATTTCAAAGTATGAAATTTTGTTCTGGCTTCTGGTGAAAATGAGTGCTCTGGAACGAGTTACTTAAAGAAATATGTGTTTATGGTACAGAGGGCACTTGATACTAATTGGGAGACCTAATATTCATTGTATTTCTTCTAAATCAAATATTTAATTATCCCTTCTGAATGTGCACCCAACTCAACTCCTAGGAAGGGTTCTGGGAAGATGGTGAAGGAACAGCTGTTTGGAGGAAAATCATAATAAATTGCTGCAAAGCACCATAAACTTTTCGTTTAATATAAACACTTATGCTCGCATGGCGTTTCACTTCCATAGGTAAATAGGGTTTTTCTTTGTTCCCTGAAGCCAGCAGATCTCAAGCCTGACTTATATTGACTTTATTCCCAGGGGTCAGACTGTCAAATAGTTATCCTCTAGAATAAAGTATGGAGCCAAGTGTATGGAAAAGGAAAATCCTACCGACTGTCCCTCCCGGGCTGCCGCGCCTCACTCCCCTCCTAGCCTGTCTGCTCAGAGCTCCTCTATCAGTTTTAATGTGTGAGGATTTTAACTCCTCAGATGATTCACATTCCAACATGTGCCAACATTTACATAAACTGTGTATTTATTTTGGGGTTGGCTTTTGCAATGTCCATATACGGTGTTCGCTGGCTTTAATGTAAATTCTTTCAGCAGTCTGTTATTTTCTGAATCATGGTACCAAAAGAAGCGTCTCCCTCTTTTAGCTAACCAAATGGTGTTTTGCTTAATTTACCTCTTTTCAGCTTCTTCCCAGTCTTCGCACTTTTATTGTTTTCCAGATATGTTTCCTCTGAGTTCATCTGCAAACGTATTCCTGTTTAGAATTCCCTCAAAGTGCTCCATAAGAAAGACAAAATACAATTCACTATTATCTGTGGTTCTTCTCATTCTTCCTCATAAATCAGTCCTCCAGCTGCTTTATCATTTTTGCTTCTCTCCTTGGTGCTTTTGAGTTTGTCAACATCATTTTGGTAATGAGGCACATGGACTCAGTGTGGGTCTATCTGGGTGATAGACACCAGGGACTCACAACCTCACGGCCCGGGAACACCACGTAGAGATTCACAGCCCCCCCCACACACACGTGGGTGCACACCCCCATACACCCACGCCAACAGATCAATTTAAAGGCCTGTCTTGTTTTAACTCTCAGTAGAGAGGCCTCTCCACTGCAGCTTCCTGCCGGAGGGCTTACACACAAACCTGCTTGGTTTGGACATCAAAGAGAGAGGAGAAGAGGTCAGGTGTTCTCATGCTGAGGGAGGAGGCTCGCCGAGAGACAAGACTGGACTAATAAGGTCTGGAACCAGCTTTATCTAGTTAATAGCAGCCTTTGACATCCCAGGAAAGATGCTGTTTTCCTTGTGTTTGTCCTTAAGCACTGACACGGTGAGCGAACATGGAAGATTTTAATCTGTGCACTAACGCATCCAAGAAAACTGTGGAAAGAAAGGAAGACATTTTACACCTGTTCCCTGCACTCCAGTTGCAGAGCACGTTAGTCAATGATACTGAAACTCTTAGTGGATGATTTTCCCGGTTTTGTCATCTACATTTGCTTCGGATTTCTCTTTCATCCGTGAAGTGATAAATTGTCCTTCAAAGTTCATTCCTTCTCTCTTCTTTTTTTCTTCTCTTTTTTTTTCCTTTTCTTTCTCTCTCTCCCTCTTTTTTTTTTGTTTGTTTGTTTGTTTATCCCTTCTTTCTTTTGGTTTTGTTTCGTTTATCCTTTCTTTCTGAAATGTGGCCCACATACTTGGTGCGAGCCTGAGGGCTCAGCCATGCCCTCCGCAACAGCTACCCTCTCTTCTCCTGCCTGTGGGCACCAGGCCAGTGTCAGCCAGGGACATCCAGCTGGGCTTGCCCGTCCCTCTCCTATGTATAGAGCACTTGGGAAAAATGCAGTTTGACCATGAATGTAATTGATCATAACACATAGGCCAGAATTCTCATTAATATCAAGCCTGCAAAGCAAGTCTTCCCTTCGTTGAACCCTTTCAAACTGACAAAGAATTGCAGGGCCTTGGAGTAAAAGTAAACTTAATTGCATTCGGCCAGTATTTATTTCATGCCCACTATGTGTGAGCATAAAAACTGGCAAGTCACAGTCCTGAACCAACTCTAATAGGGGTGGGGGGTACAATCAGTTTACAGATAGCAGTAGTAAAAGCCACAATATAGGAGATAAAGTAAAAAGGATTAAAATTAATTTCCAAGAACACATCCATACATTATACATACATTCATTTATTCTCCCTGCATTTGTGGAACTTCTACTCGATGGAACATACAGTTCTAAGATCAGAGACACGGACGCACCACATACACGCATGTACACACATGCACAGTTCCTGCCTCTTCCTGCAAACTTGCCAAAGAATTTGACAATAAACGATTGCCTCATTTAATTAATTCCTGCAACAGTCTGGTATTGTAATCCCCTACTTACATATGAGGGTAACCCTGGGGAGGGGGCCAGCCCCCAGTCACTCTGAGGAGTTAGGACATACCCCAGGTGTCAGTGGTTAAGATTTCACCACAACTTGAACTCTGTGCGACCTTGGACAAGTTGCTTAACCTCTCTGTTTCAGTTTCCTCATGCTGCAGAGGTTTGTTGTGAGAATTAAATAAGTTAATCCTGGTCTACCTAGTTTAGTAGCTATTTCTTGCTGGGGCAGTTGCCCCTCCTTTTCTTTCTTTTGAATTGGCAATGAGCAAAATCATTCACCTCTTACAGCCCCAGAATTTACTGACAAATATGCTCTTTACTTTCACTGACTCCCACTTAATCCATTAATATGCTTTCCAGAGGGAAAAAAACCCACAACATTTTAAGATCAAAATGATCCAAAAGCGGATCATTTTGCTATGTTTTACATTTTTGGGAAACTTTTTTTCATGCAGAGATTCAGTGAGACAGTTGAAATCCTCAAATGGCAGCTAGTCTAGATTTTAACAATAGTAACAAGGTAATTGATTTCTGATATACTCATGTTACTTTTGAAAAAATGGCTAAAATGACTCTAATTGTTTTAAAAATAGATTTTTATAGAATTCTGGCAGGAGAAAATCTGATTTACCTGATGATAAATGAAAGCAAACAGGCCAATAAAAGCATTTGTTTTGACAAATGCTCAGAGTGAGTCCACGGCATGGGGGCAACACAGGAGGTGTGCCTAGTGGGGATAGTCACTCAGGGCTCTAGGGAATGTGACAATCAACACCCGGGGTGGGAATGACTTGTGTCTCCAACAGAGCCTGGTTCTGCAAGACATTCCCTGTAGCACCCATGTATTTGTCAACGATGCCCCCAAAACCTTACATTTGCAAATAGGAAAACAGTGAACACTTTCCTGTCATTCATAAATAATACCCAGTTGCATGTGACTATGAAACAGACAATTGTTCAAAATCATACCATTGGAAGCATTATCATTATGCATCTATGTATCTAAAATTCTTTGGTTTAGACAATCACTTTATGTAAAATATACAATGTTATCAATTAAATGTAACACTGTAACAACTATAAAGGTAATCTGGTACTATCAAATAGAAACAATCTTTAATAGTTATTTGTAGAATTTAGGGACCTAACTATTCTCCCTGTACATTTTACTTGTAACATATGAGGTTATCTTAGTACCTCACATCAAAGCTGGAATATTAATTAGGATAGTTCAAGTAGGAGATAGAGTTGCCTGTTAATGAAAATGCTTAAATTCAACAATGGTGATTTATTTAATGACATACGGAAATTATCTATAATAGTAATATGAACATTATTTGATTTTATCATTTAGGAATATTTTAGAGATATGATTCCTAATGAAAAGGAATAATTGAATTGTTAAAACACAAGTCAAAAAAATAAAGTCTGCCAAGTCAAGAGCAGCCTAATTTACATCAGTGTTTTCAATACAGTGTATTATAAAAGGAGTTGAGTATATTAAATAATACATGTTATACGTGTGATGGCATTATTTGACAATTTGTAACACAATGTTATTTTTGAATAAATACTCAAAAACCTGATTGTCTTTATGTATATTCAAAACATATGTAGGTACCTGATTTTCATAAGTAATTTAAATATGGTTTATGAAATATGTACTAAATTATCTGTTTTCTAAATGGATGCTGAGAAGAGGAAACTTTTTTCCTGTACCAGCAAATATTAAATTATAGAAGAGTTAATAACTCTTATTCATTTTATGTAATTTGAATATTTTATCTCTGTAAAATTAGTGATCATTTCTTACTAAGAATGTTTTATTTACCAGTTGAAGATACTATTGCAAGAAACAAAAATTTTCGAATTTATTTCAGTTCTTTTTGGTGTTGAATTTTAAAACTGCATTAAGAAATTTAAATAAAACCCCAAAAATTCCTATTTGTGCTGTTCCATCGAGTATTGACTAGATTTTTAAACTTGGAAGAGCAATAGTTTGGAATAAAGTCACTGCCAACAATAACAATAGAAACTACGAATTTGAGTTGAGCTTGTA
Organism: Phoca vitulina; assembly: GCF_004348235.1. Classification (NCBI taxonomy): domain Eukaryota; kingdom Metazoa; phylum Chordata; class Mammalia; order Carnivora; family Phocidae; genus Phoca; species Phoca vitulina. Next base: position 3,349,082 of record NW_022589720.1, read on the forward strand.
AAGATCCTTCTATTACACCAAAATGTTATGGAGCTCCTTTCAATAGTTTTTCCCTGCTAGCCCAACTGTTACCATTCTACTAAGACCTCGTCTGGTTATGGTATACGTTTGCATTTAAAGGTTATTTGAACAGCCTCCTAATTAAAAAGCACAAATCAAACTCTTACACAAATGCAAGTGGACCAGGGCTCAGCTACTCTGAGCCTCTTTCGGATGGGTTTGGGAATCCTGGGGCACATAGATTGCATTTTAAATGGCGTCACTACACTGGCCCAAGGTGGCCATGTGGCCACACTCCCAGGGCATGAGCTTGGAATTGCAGCCGGCTTGAGGGCATACAGGGACAGTGGGACACCGATGTCGCTGATTTCTGAATTCAAACACTGCACATCTGGCAAACGACCCCAAATAGCATTTTTCTCAGCCCTCTGAACAGGAATGAGATTTGGAACAAAACTGGTACACAGAAGATGCCAATGAAGAAAGTGTGTTTTTAACTCAGAAGGAAGAGCCCTCACCCTTTGAGAAAGTGATGTGCCTGGGAAGAGACAGGTCATAATGAGGAGAGAAAAGGCGCCTGGCATTTGCATGGCCCCGACATGGAGCCTTGACTTGGAGAGGGTGTAATTAGAGCTCTCTCTGTGCAGGAACAAAGGCCTGTCACGATGAAGAAAAGCCCCAAGCTAAGCAGAACCCCGGCCATCTACATCTTTCAGTTCCCTCTCCCTGCCTTGAAAATCGGAAATATAAGAAAACAAGTATGTCGGGGGGGGGGGTGGATTTTCCTAATATTAAGGAGGGAAGGCTCCCTCCGGGCTGATATTATTGCAAGGATTAATCACACGGGTTTGAGGCCAAGGGAACAAGTCACCATTCCTTGGGACAAATAGCTTCACCAAGGAATGACGAGGCTAACACATGACACACAGACTCCCTTCTTCTTGGTCATTCCTGCAAGATAGCGAGAATTGGACTGATCAGTCTGTCTTGAGGAGATGCGCCATGTTTGGGCATTTCCTTGCCCCTTCAGCACGGAGGGGAGATGCCACTCCTGGGACAGATGGCAGCGGGCGCCCCTCTGCAGCGCTGTTCCTCACTGCCTCGGTGTGCAGGGCAGGGAGACCTTGCTGTAACTCAGAAAGTCTGCATTTTCAAAATGAAGTTCTGTCTCCATGCTCCATTAATTTTAAATAGTGTCAAACTGCGCTTCGTCGTGAACTCCGCTATCTGGTCTGGGTGTACGCTATTTCCCCAAATGCGTGTTAGTTCTTAGGTCCCTCAGGGGAGAAGCCCCCTCTCCACAGAGTAGGCAGATACTGCCATTAAGTTTGAATATTTAGATTTCTCACTTCAGTAAATGTCATCAGGACTAGCTTATTTTCAGGGGATTAGAAGAGGTTGTTAGGCATCGGTCATCGAAGGACAGCCATGGGAAGTGAACAGTTGGGGTGATGGATTTTCATCGCCTTTGATGGCATGAAGGATTTGATCAGTCAGACTGTATGTTCACGCTCTGATCTAGACCCACGGACCACCTCCACGGCAGTGGACAATTGGCCATATCCCAAATAGAGATCTGTCTCCCAAGCACACAGCACTGTTTTAAATGGGGAATAATAAGTAAAGGGCATGGAGGGCTTGGGAAAACATGTATATTGTTTATGGGCCCATGACGTATCAATGTGCAGTCATTATTGTGTTAACTTTTACATTTCCACAGTCCTGGAAGACTATGGCAGACACAGGGAGGATCTCATTCATTTCCATTTAGCTATTTTCATATGGTTTTAATAACAGATTATTTTAGAAGAGATAAAACATAAAAGCATAAGGGTGGAAGCTATGTGTATTAGTGACAGAATTTAGTGACTACGTTATTTATAGTAGTAACAGAATATTTACATCTTGGCCAACATACTCTGGCTCTTTTTACTGTGCATGTGTAAATTTCTTTGGCAACACCCCTAGGTGGCAGGGCAATATTATGATACTTTAGTTCTGAAGATGCTCAACAGTCTAACCTTAAAAAAAGAGAGAGAGGGAGAGAAATAGAAATAATTTCTTGAATCCTTAATCTTGAATTTGGATATCTCTGAAAATAGAAAGCATAAAAAATTAGTTGGTAGCTGGCCCTAAGAAGGTTTTATCATCAACATGGAACCATATGTGTTTGAGTATTCAAACACTTGTCTGAATAAAAATAGTTTTTTGGTTTTTTTTATATTAGGAAAGAGGAGGGAGAGGAGAAGCCTCAGCGCCTGTTACCCCACCCGCAGGTAATCAGAAGCTCATGTTTTTATCATAAATTCTTTCCAAAATATCTCATATCATTTACTAAGACTGATTAAACAAAGCCCAACAAAACAAAAACTAAGCAATAACCAGAAAATAGGGCATGGGAGATAGTTAACCTGTGTTTTATTTTGCCAAAAAAAATTTTAGAACACGTGAAATATTTTCCATTGAAGGTGTGGCTTAAGAGTCTTCTGAAACCTGCTTATATAAATTGGTACAATTATGTAGGGAAGTCATTGGACATCTGGACAAAAAAACCTTCAAATATTTAGGAACTTTGATCTCATGCTTCTGCATCATAAATTGATCCCAAGGAAATTAAATATAATAGCAACAATAACTCTTATGAGCGTTGATGCACATTTAAAATGATATAGAATTTGTTAATGAAAATAACCATTTATTCATGTGATGGAATAGCATATAACCATCAAAAATAGGTTTACACATAATATTTAATATACTGGGAAATGTTTACTATAATATTAAGTGAAAAATCAGGATTTGAATTGCAAAAATGTCAATTATAATAAGATATTCAAAATAAAAGGCTGGCATAAAGAATCCCAAAATAGTTACAGGAGTTTCCTCTAGATAATAGAATTGTGGGTGAAGTTTTTTTCATTAACCTGTTCTATAATTCTGAAGTTTTCTTCAATGAGTTATACTATATATTTTATAATTTGTTATATAACAACAAAACAATTTTAGTTCATGTGTTACTGTGACTATGTTCAAACACAAAACACATTTAGATAACTAAGATTTGTGTGTATAGGTGCGTGTGTGTGTGCGTGTGTGTGTGCGTGTGTGTGTGTGTGTGTGTGTGTGTGTGTGTTGAGAAAAGTGTTCTGGTTATATCTATATCAATATTCAGACTGAAGTAGATCCTTGAAATTATCTGAGCATGTTATTTGATCTTTAAAAATCTAAAGAGAATGACAATCAGCCAATATAATCATTAATATTTTAGAATTATAAAATTTAAGGATTAACAATATATTATACTATAAATCTGTAATAGAAGTGCCAACTCATAAAGCTTGAATTCTTGTTCATGAGAATTAAAAATTCATAAATGAGGTGTTTTTCATTGTTCTTTTTCATAATCTTATTGAGCTATATACTTTTTTTTATTATTTTTTTAAAATTTTATTATGTTATGTTAGTCACCATACAATACATCATCAGTTTTTGATGTGGTGATCCACGATCCATTGTTTTCGAATAACACCCAGTGCTCCATGCAGTATGTGCCCTCCTTAATACCCATCACTGGGCTATCCCATCCCCCCACCTCCCTCCCCTCTAGAACCCTGTTTGTCTCTCAGAGTCCATAGTCTCTCATGGTTCATCTCTCCCTCTGATTCTCCCCCTTCATTTTTCCCTTCCTTCTCCTAATGTCCTCCATGCAGTGTCCACAATAGCCAAACTGTGGAAAGAGCCGAGATGCCCTTCAACAGATGAATGGATAAAGAAGATGTGGTCCATATGTACAGTGGAATATTACTCAGCCATCAGAAAGGATGAGTTATATACTTCTGCTTTACTATATTATGTGCATCTTCATGGCTATTAATGAACAAAAAGTACTCTTAAATGTTCATACATTTGCAAAATGTCAAAAAATATATACTCCCTGTGTTGACTGAGACCCTATTTTTACATGGTCTTCTTCCCTTTCTAGTGTTTTTTTTTTAAATAATATTTTTTAAAGATTTTATTTTTAAGTGATCTCCACACCCAACTTGGGGCTCAAACTTAAAATCCCGAGATCAAGAGTTGCACACTCCACTGACTGAGCCAGCCAGGCGCCCTTTTTTTTTTAAATATTTAGAAGATACCACAAGGGTCAAAGCTTGAGTAGCCTCAGGGGAAGCCCTCAATGTGGGCAGATGAGGTCATCTGTCTGCAATAACTAGGGACCTCAGCTCCTAGCCCCTGTTTTCCTTACCACCTACATCTGTAGAAACTTCTGGTTTGCTAGCTTCACTGATGTCTTTCACTCCTATCTGCAGCCTATGCAGTAATCATTAAGCTCTGTTTACATTTCTCTTTTGCTCCCATTTTCAGTTGTATTTCTACTTTGTTAGATAATGTTCTTCAACGCTTATTATCATGTATGATTTAATCTCAGATTTATAATTAAACCCATTCAATTCTCATTATCCCTTCTTTTGCCAAAATTTTCAAATCATCTCTTAGTTGGATGAAGCTTGACCCCTTGTAGAATGCTCAGAAAAAAATTTTTGAATACAAAATTTCTCAAGTTCTAGGAAGTTTAAAACTGAAATCCTTGGGGCGCCTGGGTGACCCAGTGGGTTGAGCATCCAACTCTTGTTTTCAGCTCAGGTCATGTTCTCAGGGTTGTGGAATCAAGCCCCATATCAGCTCCCTGCTTAGTGTGGAGTCTGCTTGAGAGTCTCTCTCTCCCTGTCCCTCTGCCCACCCTCTGCTCACGGGCTCACTCTCTCTCTCTCAAATAAATAAATAAATCTTTAAAAAAAAACCTGAAATCCTTGACCCACACGTTTATTTTATTGAGATACAACTGGCATACAGCATTATATTAATTTCAGTGTGCAACATAATGATTGAGAAAAGACCACTTCAAATCTCGTTAACACCAATCACTACCGGGTTGTGATGGAGATGAGTGGGGAGTGTAAGGAATCTGCAGGAAGGGGAGAGAACAGGGAAACAGATGAATCATACATCTCTGGCGGGGACGACTGCCCATGTCAGGCAGGGCAATGCAGGGAAGCCCCAGTGGTGAGATTTAGAGAAGGGGATAGCTTTGGTTCTCAACATGGGATGCAACAGGTTTCCAGGTCAAGCCAGCATCCATGAGGACAGTGCAGGGTGTGGACTGCACAGCGATGGCCAGGGGTAGTGACAGAGGTTGATGATAAAGGGTCACGGGAAGGAAGTTAAAGCCACAGAGGTGGGTGGACACACTCAGAGTGGGGAATGGAAAACGGGAGCCTCCCAGGACAGGGCCTGAGGGACATGGGGGCTCACAGGATGGCAGGAATCAGAGCAGAAGGCACTTGGGGGGAGTGGATGCATGGATCGACCTAATCTGGGGCACTAGACAGTCACAGAGTAAAAGGGAAAAAGATGTTTGAAGAAGAATGGAATGGCTGACCATATCAAAGGCAGCTGAGAAGCCAGATGAGTGAAGGAGCCAGAAGAGGTCATGGAGTACTCCAGATGAGTCACTGATAGAACAATCCACAGACTGGTGGAGGTGGACAAGTGAGAAGGATATAAAAGCATTTATAATCTCTACCTAAGTCTATGCCTGTGTTTAATCCATACCTACAGCCACTGATGTCTGGTCTATATCAGTATCATGTGTACCTATGCCAAGATCTATATATACATCTCTATCTGTGTATCATCTACACACATCTCTAAATTTGCATCTACATATCATCTACACATACATCTGCATATCATCTACATGTACATCTACATATCTACTATATGCATCTACATACTATCTATATGTACATGTGCATCTATGTATCATACACATATTACATCTACATATCATCTACACATCATCTACATGTACATATCATCTACACATACATCTATATATCATCTACATGTACATATACATATCATCTACACATACACCAACTATCATCTACATGGACACGGACATCTACATTGATATTTTAAGAATTTATTTATTTATTTGACAGAGAGAGACACAGCGAGAGAGGGAACACAAGCAGGGGGAATGGGAGAGGGAGAAGCAGGCTTCCCGCGGAGCAGGGAGCCCGATGTGGGGCTCGATCCCAGGACGCTGGGATCATGACCTGAGCCGAAGGCAGACGCTTAACGACTGAGCCACCCAGGCGCCCCTACATTGATATTTTAATTGCAGGTGGATTCCTAATGGGCTCCCTCACGTGGATAAATGCTTCAGTCTGAATGGCAGAAAGAACACCATCATTGGCATTACGAACACTTGTGTTTCTCCCCAGTCATGTATTCTACGTCTTTTCCTTTTTTTCCAGCTTCTGCCCTAAAAGCAAACTTGTCCCTTGAGACAGAGGAAGGGCTTTCACGTTCTGCATATTGAGAATCAGCCTCATTCTTGGTTCCACCCCATTTCCTAACTTCATCCTCTCTATCATTACTCAATTATTTGAGATTTATTTAAACATGCAGCAAGGATGTATTTTTTAACCATATTTAACAGGACTTGTTAAGTGAATTATTAATACTAGATGATGTAATAAGCCCAAAATATATAATGGGCCAAACACAATAAAAGGAATATGTTTCTCTTTCAATTCAAGTCCAAAAAGGCGATCCTGCCTGGCAGCAGCTGTGTTCTAAGCAGTGATCCAGGGACGGCATGAGGCCCAAGCTCGATGGGCTCTCCTATCAGTGGGCAGAAACGGAAATACTATAGGCTTCGTGGTGAGAACTTACACGGGGGGCTTCTGGGTCCTGCCACCTGGGTTTGCGCCCAGGCCCTGTTGCAGATAGTGTGGGATGGGACCTGGGTCATTTACCTGTCAAGTCTTCCTTTGTAAATGGCAGACAATGGCACTACCTAAAGCTGCTGGCCCACAGGAGCATCAAAACGGTTCGGTTGTACATGAGTGCCAACTAAATAATTAGGGATCTTTTATATAAAATGTAAAGACTGAGACATGATACCATCAAAGCTACAAAATGATGATGCTAAGAGACAAGAGGATAAAGGAACGTCTGTGAGCAAGAGCAGCCCTTGAAGGAAGAAAGACTATTTTCCACAACATGAAAAGAAACACCACTGTGACCAGCAGGCAAAAGGTAGATTAAACTCCAGGCTTCCCAAGAGATTTTCAGGGTTCCAAAGTCTCAAGATCAGAAAATGTGGCAATTCATTCCATTAATTCGTAAATGATGGATTAAGATGGAATATTCTTAAGAGAAAGGAAGGGAGTCTCTGAGTCCTTTGTTTGATTTTACAACTTAATGTTCCAGGAGATGCAGAAAGGCTCATGTCTCGGCTGAACCTGGATGAACTTATTTTTCTATTGGTGGAAAATACATTTATATATCATGTTTATTGTGCTTTATTTTGCTAAAATAGAATTTAAGAGTCATGTTGCACACATAAACATATGATATGTATATTGAAAAACATGCCTAGCTGCATTTCATGAAGGTAGCAAGTCTTCCCAGTCTGATTCACACATGTTATGGCATCCTAGGAGAATTCCGTTGGAATTTTAAGACTGCAACAGAGATAATTCTAAAGCTAATCCAGAAAATAGATATGCACAATTAAGGTAGAGAATTATGAAAGGAAGTGAAAAGACCACCACATGACTTCCCAGATAATAAAATGCATTTTTAAGATAAATAATCAAAATGTGATGGGATAGTATGGCTGTAGTGATTGAATGGTGAGATTAGAGGATCAGAATTGAGAGTCTAAAAATAGACCCAGTCTTATAGGCAAATCTAATATTTGACAGAGATGGCCTTTCAACTCTGGGGAAAAGTTGAACTTTAAATGAATGATGTTCATTCAACTGACAAGTATTTTAAAAATAAAGAAATTTAGAAAGCTCCTCATCCCTTACATGGAAAACAAATTCCAAACGAAAACACACAATTTTTGTATATTCTATTCTAAAATTTTATGCTCTATGTTCTAAAAAGAACACGAACAAAAATTATGAGTCGGGCACATATTACACCTCAATCAATATTTGTTAGAATAATTTCAAAAATATGCTCTTAGAATAAGAGTGGATAATCTGATAAAGACCCAAAATTACCTCATCCTCTGAAAAAATAAATACACATGAGAAAAACACAATACTTAATGTGTAGTAAAAACAGCTCAACCAAAGTTAAGAGACAAGCAGGTAACAGAAAAAGAGATTTGAAGCGTCACCAACAAAGACTTACTGACTAGTTTCTGAATTACTCTCATTGATTTCAATGAGAAGAAACCAATGTGTCAATAACATCAGAAGAAAATGAGAGAGTACCCCAGAAAGTAATTCACAGGAGAATGAGTAAATATGTCAATGGACAAGGTGTTCTTGGAAATACATTCAGCCCCAAAGGTAATCAAACAAATGCAAATTAAAACCAAGAAATATGTTTTATAACTCACGTTAGCAAAGGTTAAAAATTGTAAAAACCACAATAGTAATGTTAAGGATAAATTCATTCATCCAAAGGAATTTATTGAATGCCAATATGTGTTGTGCAGTGCTAAAGATACCTGGGAAGAACGTGTCTTCCATTGGAAACGAGCACAGGTGCATTCCTCACAGGGGCACAGGTCTCTGTAAGTTTCTGGAACCCAGTTTCAGAGACCTCAACTGTGGACAACCTAGCACTGTGGAAGTGACCTTTTGGGAATGTATTTAACAAAATATACACAAGAAATTTCATCACCACATTGGTTAAAATAAGAAGAATAAGAGAATAAAGTAAAAAAAAAATAAATAAAAGGAAGATTGGTAGTCATAATGATTATGTATCTATAAGTGATTTGCTAACTAAATTGAATTACGTAACGCCCTTAAAATGAAACTATATGCAGCCATGAAAATGAAGCCCAAGTTTGGTTTGTTTGTTTTTAACCATTGAAAGATACACATGCTGCATTATTAAAGAAATGAATTTGTTAGGAAGGAACATGGATGGCACGGCCCTCTGTGGGGGTCGGTGTCTATGAACTGTTAAGTGTAACATGCGAGAAACCTTACTAGCAGACACTGCTGGACCTCTCTTCACCTTGAGCAGGGACACAGGAATGTCACAACTAGGAGCAACATGCTTTCACTTAGAAGACACAAAATAAAAATGATAGAAAGTAAAGTTTTCCTTTCGGTAGCTTGACTTTGTCACGATAAGCGAGTTATGATCAGAGGTGTGTGGATCCCACGCACCTGAGGGTGTGGCTGAAGGCTCCTGGGGGTCTGTAGGTGGGACCCAGACAACCTCCCTGGACTGAGTGATTCCAGCCTTTTCAAGGGGAGCAGAATTCCATTCTGATTAAAATCCCCTTCTTTTCATCTTTTGAATGTAAGTTTTCAAATCTAGGAGAAAAAGAAGGTCATGAACTCTAAGCCACGTGAAAGACTTGAGGTAGAAGTTTTGAGGTCAGAAAGATTATATTTCTCTACCGGGGAGGAATCTTCCAGTCCCGAAAATTGACTGTTAGATATGTCATGAGAACTGCATTGGGTCTGCCTGTCCTAACCTGAGAATCCCATTCAGGAGTTGAGGTATGTCTGGGACTGGGAAGAAAGGCTTCCGAGAGGAGTTCTGCATGGATCCTGATCTCAGCCACATGGGCTCACATACTCACCACTTCACAATAACAGATCTTTAGTGAACAAGATGGAAAGGGTCCTACAAGCCACTGCTGAATAGCAGAAGAGAAACTAACTTGGATCACTAGTAAACTTGAAATAGGAGTTTGAGTACACGGAATCACGGAGGAAATCTATTCTTAAGAAACAGGTCATGGCACTCGCAAGTGATATCATGAACTTGGGAAAAGCAACAGGGCATCTTGCATGCTTTGCATTTACCCTTGAGTTAGATTCCTGTTTTAAATTGGTATTCTTCTTACTATAACATTTCTAGATTGTAAATTTGTTCGCAATTATACTCAGGTTCATTTAGATAACATCATAGTCTTTTGAAAATAAAAACTAGCCTCATGGAAGAGAAGCCTCAGGGGTCCCAAACTTCAGTGAAGAGATCCTGGGGTCCTTGAAAGGCTTCTGGGTTCTAGTGTGCAAGGCACGAGGCCGGAGTAAGTGCATGCGTCCTACCTCACCTCTACTGATCACATGGTAAGCTTAGGCTCTGGAGCAAGTTACTCAACCTCTCTGTTCCTCAGTTTTTCTTATCAATAAAACACTAGTAGTAGGAGTCATCATAATAAAGTTACTCTTATTGTTATTATTATTACTATCATTGTCATCCTATTTACCTTAAGGACAATGGTGACAGCCTGAGGAGATCATAAGTCTGACAAGCGTCCTTAAGTGGTAACTATTATTATAGGCGAAAGCATGTTGTCATTTAAAGAGTCATTAACTTTTTTAAAAAGATAATTACTAAAACACAGGTCTTGACTACCTTGCTCCAAAAATTTAACCACAGGCAAGATTCTGGTAAAATCGTGATGGCCTTCCTGGCGGCAATTTTCTAGACTAGGGGCACAGAGCCAGAGAAGCGGCTGCTGGAACCTCCCGGGTGACGGCTGGACGTTGATAGAGAGCCATGCGCTCCCCATATCCTAGCTTATGATTCTGTGCTTCTCCTTTCTGGGCTTTGTGCTAAATGATATTTTGTCACCATGTCTCAAAATTTATCGAAAGTTTGGGGGATGGGGACCGGAATCAAAATTGAAACAGTTCAAACTGGGAAAGAGTTGATGTAAAAGCAGACCCAAGGCAGATGCTGAAGTGTATTAGGCCTTTTCTTTCCCTTTAAGATGCTTGTTCTATTACCAAAGAACCACTTAGTAGTTCTCCTAAGTGCTTTCATCATAATATTGACTATTGCTAATAAGACAGTTACTACCAAGTGGCCGTTGCTGGGCAGTTACCCTCATCCTTAATTTCACTGTTGACACAACCCTGTGAGCTTCCTGCCGCCTCCAGGGTCCCGGGACTCTCAGTGTTAGGGAAGTCCGTACGCTGGGCCGCCCCACCACAACCTGGCCACGCAGGCAGTGGGCCCCACTAGCGTGTCATTCCCCATCATGTTCCTAAAGGCTCTTTCTTGTTTTGGCTTCAAGTATTCTGAGGGTTTTCCTTTCAATCCACTCACTGTTGATGATTTTCCTTTAAACTGTCGTAAGTTTTGTTACTTTCACGGAGGAACAGGCGTTTTAAGGAAGTAAGCAAAATATTGTCACTCTGAGCTATAATTCTCCTGATGGTTATAAAATTACTATTCAACAGACAACACGTTTTAAAATATTTTAGATCGCTTTAAAATGTTATAAGGCCAGATTCCCTGTGAGAATATGGTAATCATTTTAATCTAAGAAAAATCAAGGTTTGAGTTACAGATCACTCCAATACAAATGATCACCAAGGCATATATTCCTATAAAGGAACAGGATGTCGTGGCAATTCCTGAGCTGTGAGCCATCCTGGATGCTTGAGAATATTTGGGCATCAGTGGGTTGTCAAATGTAAATCCTCAGATTAAAGCTTTAAGTGGTGGTGAAACTTCACGGGATCGGAGAGAAGAAAGCAGAATCCATTGTTTTGATATTTTGTTAAATATTAAATCAAACAAGGCACAGTTCTGGCGTGATTTTGTGCCCCCTTTAGCGTTACACATCTGTGCGATATCACTCTCTCGAGGAGACTCGGCGCTGGGGCGTGCACGCAGTTTTCCCTGGGTGTCAGAGGGTAGCTGAGTAAAGGTGCCATGAAAACAGTGTGTTAGACGGAGGACAGGGGTGTTATTTACTCTTCTTGACACTTCAGCGTACCCAACAATGTGTGAATGAGTTGGAATTTCACACCCTCTTTAGAGAGGAAAAATAAAACAGAGTATCTGAAGGCATGCTCCTTCGTGAAGAGGGTAACATGGCCCTGACACAGACCCAGGAGAAGGACCACACTATAGGCTTACTTACCTTTTATGGGTGACCTTGAAACGCTGAGGGAAAGCTGGAGAGAAAAGCAATTTCATCTTTGAAATTACACACCACTGTTCTCATTCATCTTGATAAGCACTTTTAAGGAATAAAAAAAAATAAAAAGAGCAGTGGAATATTGCTTCTATGAGGGTTATGGAGACCTTCCTTCTGCAGTCGGTGTAAAGTAAATTTAGATGTTCAGAGATGCATTTGATTTCTATTGGGAGGCTCAATTGGCCACTTTTAGAAGGTTGAAAAAAAAGAAGAAAAAGGCAAAAAGAGGGGAGAAATTATGTTTAAAAAATGATTTTGTAATCTATTTTAAGATACATTTAAAATGAATAGTTCCGAAAGAAGATCATCTAGGAATGATAAGCAATTATCAAACTGTTACCAAACTGAGAATAAGAGGTTAAATAAAAGAAATGAATAACGTGACAATAACATTAAAACATTAAACAATTTTCTCATAAAAAATAAATACAACTTTTAAAATGTATTCCGATTTTGATGTTTACTTAAACATAAAGAGAGCCAGCTGTTTTATTCTTATATTTGCACCAACGCTGATTTGGTTTGTGTGCGTTGGGTGGGGGGGGCTTTCCCTTTCGAAAAACCTCTAGCAGCTCACTGGTGTGATCATCAAGTATTTGGCCCCACATAGCGTGGGGTCTCTCTCAAACATGCACAAAATAATGCAATGCTTTCCACAAAATCTGCTCTTCTCCCCACCGTCTGGAATGTTTCTATTGTTACAGGAACAGTATGTCCCTCCTTGGAACCCAGCACTTGATAATACCCTCCTCTGTTATCAGGAGGGCTTCCGGTGAGCCAAGGGAAAACGACGGTTTTAAACCCAAGAGGAAGTCACGCGGGGCAGAAATGAAGAGCCAAGGCAACCAGGTTTAGCTGGGGAGGGGAGCGGCTCCTGCAGGGAGGGCAGGAGGCCTTGTCCTGCAACTAGAAGGGGCTGGACAAGCCCTGCACTCACACTGAGCCCAGAGAAAAGGAGCCAGCCTGAGCTTCCACTCCCTCAACTCAGAAAGACAACAGGGGCTATATTTGGAAGTTCCTGGCAGTTAACAGGTAGAGAAAAAGAAAGCAACTTCAAAAATCACCCCTTTCCTTTATTGAAGATCCCCCAGGAGGACTGCTGGAAGGAGTTTTGTCGACCTGCCATGGTTACCAGTCGCTCAGCCACTGGGCTAACGGCTCCCCAGAATCAGAGCCTGCTCCGCTCTGCACACCACATCAGGGCTTCAAGGGATGGAGAATACACTCCGTGACAACTGCGCCAGAGCGATAGTGATAGAGAACAAAATGCCTAATGGGTCCTGGAATCCCCCACCTCAGAACAAAAGCCGGGAAGGGAGTGGGCTTGCTTTGAGCGCGGCTGTCAGCCAGTGCTGGTCCCCCAGCTCCTGCCAACTGACTGCAGCCTGGTTCATCCGGGACTTCACCTGCTGTGCCCGTGTCAGGGGCTGGGCTGCATGCATCAGCTGGCTGCCCTTACACAGAAAGGTCCGCATGCCTTGGCCAGGAGAGGGGAAGGGTGGTCGTGTAACCAACAGGCTAGCCGACCGCATCTCAGGGAAATGGGTGTCTGGGAGCCCATCCACTCGGACTTGATGCATTGCTGCTGGGTCCCTGAGCCTCCCACCTCCAGAGACTGTGCTCATGGGTATGGAAAGCATTCAGTGACCTCCCACTGGTTCCTGTGTGGATCCTTCCTCCAACAGACACAAGCCTTGGGATTTGGAGCAAGCACATAACCTCCTTACACTCTCTTCTTCCTTCTGTGTCATGGGAATGGGCATAATACATTCCGAACAAGTCCAGTAGGTGTGAAGTGCTTGGGGTCCTATGCAATTCAGGTCTGTACCACGATGGTCATTTTTCTTACAGTGATACAAACGCCAGAGAAAATCCCCTGCAAGAGAAACCCCTCCTGCTTTCTCCATCTTCTCGCACCCAAAACTTTTAGGGTGATGTTGGGGCACCTGATAGCAGCAGTGATTAAAGGTGTGATCAGAAGAAGAATCATACCTGAGTGGTGAACTGAGTCACCTGATTGACTGTCTCATGGCTCTAGAGCGGGTCATGAGACCACCGCTCTCGGACAATCCCCTTCTAAACTCCCTTCCTCCTTCATCTGATACATGAAGTATACTGTAAGGGAGTGTCTGTGTGACTGTGTGTGTGTGCACGCTTATATACAAAGACACACACTCAATCTAGAGGTTATGGACTCACTACTCAAAATTACAGAGATGAGTTTCATCAGTTATTTTATTCAGCCCTTCCCTGTCTGCTAAAGAGACTTTAGAATTGCACTGAGAAGGAGGACGTTTGCCGGAATTATCTAAAGCGAGCCGATATCCTTCAGAAGCACAGCGGGGTGGAGTGCAGTTCCAGCTTGCAGGAGGTGTAGCCTATGTAGTAATAATGTGTCCTCCAGCCACTTCCGAGCTTACTCTGGGGATCCCCCTGTCGAGTTCTCTGCAATAGTTTTGGCACCTCCAAATTTCCAGGCAAATCTCCCCACAAGAGGAAAGCATGAATGCTATTTATTGTTGGGTGAGTATTTATTTCTTCTTTGAAGGTAATTATCCTTTTCAAAAGGTAAGGAGCCGCTCTCCCTCAAAATCACAGAAAACCCTTGTGAAGATCTCTAGATTTGCATCGTTTACCGGATGGCAGACATCCACTGGTGTAATTTTCTGTTAAGAGTCTCAGACACGAAGAGCTGATTCTCTCAGTCTTGGAATCTCAAAGCCGGTGAGACAAGTTCTTCAGTAGTTGAATGAAGAGATAATCTGCAGATTGAATTTGAGAGGTTGGGAAAAGAAGCTGACTCCTAGGGTATCAGGTATTAATTTAACATTAGAGCATATTTAATACTGAAAAAGGCATTTTCAGTAATGCTTAAAAATTAAGCTCTGCATTTAAATTACTCATGAACTAATTCATCCTTGATGAATGACTAGCATAGAAGGGTATTGAGTATTGGATTTCATGTGAAGTCAACTAAGTGTGCAAAGTGTAGAAGACAAGATTGTTACTGAAGTGTGCTTTAACTCCTATGCCAACAATACCCACCTTCACTGCAGGTGGGGTTTAATTATTCCACTGGCACTGAAGTGAGTTGGAGGGAGTCCCCATGGAGGAAATCAACATTCCTATGCAGCCTAGGCACTGGTGACATGTGGTGGAGACTCGAGATACAAGCACATGGGACTGGGGCACCAGGGCCAAATGTCCCTGAGCGTCAGCTGGGAGAAAAGTCAAAGCTACATGAGGGGTTGACAGACCCTGGTCACATACGAAGAATATACCACTTCCTGGAGGAGATGGAGGGAATATGCTAAAGAATAAGTCAGAGGAATTTAGATATATGACAGTGGTTCTGTTCTGCCAAAGTTAGGGCCCTAGTTGACAAAATCTGGGACGCCGATTCTCCTAGCCGCCATAGCAAATACCATAGCCTGGGTGACTGAACCAACTCACTTTTATTTCTCATGGATCTGGAGGCTGGATGTCCAGAACTAGTTGCTGGCCTCTCTGGCTCTTGGTGAGGACTCTCTCCCTGGGACCCAGTCAGCCACCTTCTTGCTATATCATCACATGGTCTTTCTTTGGTGTGAGTGTGCATTAAAAGAGAGAGCTAGCTCGGGTCTCTCCCTCTTCTCAAAAGGAAACTAATTTCATCACGGCGGTCCCATCCTCATGATCTCCCCTAAACCTCTTTACCTTGGAAAGGCCTCATCTCTAAATACCGTCACACTGGGGGCTCGAGCTTCAACATGTGAATGGGGAGGGACGAGTGCCCCATCCTTGACACTGACCATGGGCTGGATGCACCTTAGAAGATGCTCCCAAACATCTTAAGTCCTCAGATGCCTCAGGAACTTCAGGATCTGTAGGTGTTCTCTCTTTCCCAAGTATGAGGCAGGACACCCCCCTATGCTAGAGGACAATGCAGAAGCTTCTCCCCTGAAAGGTGAATTGTGCTCCCTCAGGATCTGCCTCCACCGTACATTCCATGGTCTAGGTCTGTGGCTAGACTAAGTTGCAACATAACTCACCCGGGGATGTTTAAATGGGGTGCCATGGGTTCAACTGTGTCCCACAGAGAGATATATTGAGATCCTAACCCCCATGCCCATGGAGTTGACCTTATTTGGAAATAGAGTCTTTGCAGGTACAGAAAGTTAAAGTGAAGCCATTAGGATAATCCCTAACCCAAAGTGACTGGTGTCCTGATAAGAAGTCACCAAATGAGGTAAGTACCCACAGGGAGAAAGCCACGTGTGCACAGAGGCAGACTGAAGCCTGCAGTCACAGGCGGAGGATGGCCAGCGCCGATGGCCACGAGCAGAAGCTGAAAAAGGCAAGGAAGGATCTACTCAGCGTCTCACAGGGAGCATGGCCCTGCTGATATCTTGATCTCAGACTTCTAACCACCGGAACTGTGACAGAATGATCTCTGTTGCTTTAAGCTGCCCAATTTGTGGAAATTTGTTACAGTAGGCCACAGGAAGCCAATACAGGAAGAACGAGATTAAACCCCCAGGGACCTTCCAAAGCTCAGCTGCTTCTATCAGCAGGCACTGTGAATACATACAGGATTGGATTCTGAAGATGCTTGATCAAGGGGGTGTCGGAACATAGAGCTGATGGGGAAGAGTATGTGGGCTTGAGATCTCTTCCTACATACAGAATCTGCCATCTTTGTAAGGAACCCACAGGACGGGGCATACTTACTGCTAGAATGGATCACTGAAGCCCGGGCAGAAAGATGGCCCAGTCTGCCATCAGCTGAGATGCCAGAATTGCTGTGGCAGACCATGGAGGAAGGCTGGAAAGGCTGGGAAGGGGTCGTGCTGGAATGGCTCTACTATGGATGCCAGGGGATCCACCACCTTTTCTGAGAAGGCCCAGAGGACTCAGCCCTTCCCAAAGCTATAATGTTCTGGATACTCGTTCTGGAAACGAGTATCGCTAATATCACTAAAATGTTCAGTGGGTGGTGCCTGTCACCTGCAGGCTGGGGTGATAATGGGGATGATGGCAATGGTGATGGAGATGATACGACCTGAAACAACAGTGGCCAGACACTGGTGCCAAGCGGTGTCACTTTTCTTAAAGAGTAGCGGATAAAGTGGTATCCTAGAAGACCTGACCCACGAGTGTTATTTAGCCGGTTAATGCAACACAGCTTCCCTAGATGGCTACGACACTGAGCAGGTTATCACAGCAGAAGGTATCCAGGGGACATGAGCAGAAGACTAAAAGCGCTCAGCTCAAAAAAATGTCCTGATCTCTTGCCCAAATTCCAGACCTGAGCCAGGCTCAGACCCAGAGCCCAGGGACTGAAGAAGTGATCAGGTTCTGGGGGTGAAGACCTGATTATAATAATTCTTCCTGCTTTTCTTCAAGGAATCTATAGCCATTTACCTGGGTAACTGTATTTTAGAGGAAAGAAAACACCCTGATATTTTGGAAATGGTTGGAGACAGTGTTTGAGATCACATTGAGATGCAGAGACCGAGAGTGTCACTGTGCTTTCCCTATATTAGAGTGGGTATGTATGGTGTCTGCTAATGAATGGAGTCCTGTCCAAGGTCCAACTTACAAAGAATCTATTGGGCCAGTGGACCCACTTGGTGTTCATTTCCCTGGTGACCAAACATATAGTTGGATTGACAAACCTGGCAATTGGACAAACCATAAAACAGGCCCTCGGTTTGTGCATTTGTGCAGTATAGTAAACATTATCAGAGCAAAAGCCACCCCTCATGAACTCTGATCAAGGTAGGAAATCACAAATAATATTTCATCCTGGAAGTCATGATGGAAGTCAGTGCCAACATTAAGGACCCAAAGGGTACAAGGGTGGTAGGTCCCTCATGTATCCGTTTGATTGGCCAGTCTGATCTATATAGAAAATGGGTGGATCTCAAGAATGACACGGACTTCCACAAGCCCAATAGAGCAGTTAACAGAATTCTCGTCACTCTATCAGATACAGTATGTTGGCTAGATCAGGTGCATATGGCCCCAGGTACATACAATGGGTGGGCAGTGGTCAACCCAGAGAGGTGCTGACTTCCCAGATACCCTTGCAAGGAAGAACATGTTGCCGAGATGTGGTGTCAGCTCTTTCAGGGTCTCCTCAGCTGAGAGGTCATGCCCTTGCCCCTGGAAGCCTTCATCTTCTCCTCAAGCGATTCAGGATTCCGTCCCACCAGAGTCTCTGATGAGAAACGTGCTCCTAGAGATCCCTCTGAGTTGGATGAGGATTTGGGGATCTGCACCACAGGTTGGCTTCTCTCTTTGACCAATCTTGCTTCTTCCCACTTCTTCTCACTGATGTTGACTCTCATAAACATTTACCTCAAGGTCCATCTCCATAACCCACCTGCTGTAGTAGTGACCTGTCTGGTTCCTCTTCTACCACAGGACATGGTGTGGAGTCCTCCACCTAGAAAGCCTCTCTGCATTTCCACCTCAACCACCAGGGTCAGGGCTCAGTGGGCCACTCCAGGTTGCCTCCTCCTGTGCTTTATGCCTCCACCCTTTACTCACAAAACTCAGGGGTGGCTTGTCTATTTTCACACACTGTCTGAACATTGATTGCAACAGAAAACATGTCTCATTGCCCCAACCCTGGCATAAAGCCCAAATGGTGAGTAGATGTACATGGATGATGAAGTGGCTTCTTTATATAATTTGCATGGCAATTTTTTCTTTTTAAGATTTTATTTATTTATTTGAGAGAGAAAGTGAATGAGAAAGAGAGAGAAGGAACAGGGGGAGGGGCAGAGGGAAGAGCAGACTCCCTGCTGAGCAGCTGAGCAGGGAGTCCAATGCAGGACTCATTTCCAGGGCGCCAGGATCACAACCTGAGCCGAAGGCAGATGCTTCACCGATGGAGCCACCCAGGTGTCCCTGCGTGACAATTCTTAAAATACAAAGTAGTATGTGCACCGATACAGTTGACTCGTGGTGCTTTCTGCCAACCAAGCAGCATGCGGCTGCGCCTCGACCAGTGTATTGTGGGTGTGATCATGGCTAACTCCTCTAGAGTGCTGACCTGGCTTGGCCAGAGTCTCAGTGTTTTTCTCCCCAGGAGCACAAAGCTCCATGGCAGCGATTTTGATTAATCCACATTTCCTGGATGAGGAAGTGAAGGCATGAGGAGAGGAAGAAGCTCCTTGGAAGTCACACTAACCAGCAGAGAGCCAGGATCCAGCCCTAGGCTGTTGGCTTCCCAGTGTCTGCTGGGACCCACACCGACCCCTGTTTCAGCTGAGCTGGGGCATGTGTTTGATAAAAACAGAGAAGGAGACAAACCATGAGAGACTCTAAACTCTAGGGAATAAACTAAGGGTTGCTGGAGGGGAGGTGGGTGGGAGGATGGGGTCACCAGGGGCTGGGCATTCAGGAGGGCACGTGATGTGATGAGCACTGGGTGTTATATGCAACTAATGAATCAGTGAACTCTACTGCTGAAACTAATAATATACTATATGTTAACTAAATTGGATTTAAATAAAAAATTAAAAAATAAAATAGGATAAAACGGGCTACGGGGCATAGCATCCTCACCCTGAGCGCCGTGGGAACCCCAGGAGTCTCCGAGCGCGCACAGCTCCCGGGTGCAGCTACGTATCTGCTGAGAGCACGTGGCCGCCCAGCTCACACCTGTAGCTCCCATCCTAGCACTTAATCTACTATTAGGGAGACTTTGAGGAAGCTATTTAAATGTCAATTCCGTCTGGAAACTGCTGACAATAGTCTGGCAGAGTTTTGCGAGGTTCAAGAACAAGCCCTTGGGGATATACTCAGGCCTAGCCTGCAGTACGAGCCCGATGACTGTAGTTCTAAAATCAATATTCTAGTGTATTATGTTATAAGAAATGTTATGCGGGCAGCCCCATAAAAGGCATTTTTGACTCTCTCTATGCCAAACATGCACGTGGAACCTCAAGCCTTCTCTCACTTATTATCTACCCTCTGATATTCTGTTTAAGGTAAAAAGCTGCATGTGATTACAATTGTCTTTTATTTCACGCTATCAAAGTGGTTTGCCTGTGAA
This sequence comes from Phoca vitulina, assembly GCF_004348235.1. NCBI lineage: Eukaryota > Metazoa > Chordata > Mammalia > Carnivora > Phocidae > Phoca > Phoca vitulina. The sequence goes on from NW_022589720.1 coordinate 3,369,127, forward strand.
AACCTCCTCTCGGTTTCTCGCTCTCCCATGGGGCTCTGGCCATCACCCCGTGGCTCCAGCAGGCGTGGGGATTCCAGAGTGACCAGGACGAGCCAGACACCCCGAGCCCGGGCATGGCCGCCCCCGCGTCCTTCGGTCAGCCGTGATATGCTGGCTGAATCCTGACTCCTGTTGAAACCCAGCTAGATGCCACCGTTGTTGGTGGTTTCGAGGAGCTTCGAGGGCAGAGGGAGGAGAGAGGGCCTGGGGTCCATGAAGAGTTCTGTCCTCAGCACACACAGTCACCGAGGCTAAAGCCACAGGCGTGCGGGAGAACATGCTCTGGGGACCCCTGCATTGCGAGCATGTCCCACAGAGCCAGCACGGGACGTCCGCTTCAGAGCCCTTCTCCTGGATGCTGACTTACCTGAAACACTACAGGTAGAACATGCCCAGCGAGCGAGGCCATGTGGCTGTAGACTCCCCTTTGTCCCCAGTTCTTGGAACGCACTGTCGGCAGCCAAGCCCTGCTCCAGGACACGGAGCCCGCTGGACCTGTGCAGTGCTACCAGAGGGTGCCCCGGGGTGGTACCCGCCAATAAAGAACAGATTCTGATAGAAAGGCACCCACTGGAAGGATTGTGGCTGATGTGATGGGAAGCTATTGCCCTAAATATAATTTTTGAACGAGAGAAACAAACTGTCCTCTTTAAGACCCCAAAACAGGAGTTACAGACCGGGGAGCGTTCCCCCAGCGTCGGCCCTGCTCCTGTGGGGGAAGAGCCCCCCGACCATCCCTTCCTAGAATCTGGTAAGAAAACACATGTCTCTGTATTGCCCAGTGTTCTGATGGCTCGATTTCAGATTTAAAATTAAGACAGCACATTTTCCACAGGAACTAGATCCCTTCTGACTTTATGGCAAACCAGGGAGCTGGGGCCACAAAAGGCTCCTTTCAGAGACAGGAAGAGTTTTCACCTGGAAAAATAAACTGACAAAGACAACATTTACATATTGCTGATGATATAGTGCCCTTGGAGGAAACTCTATATGGCCTTTTAGTTAATGGTGCATTTTAAAAGATGGAAATGCCTGGATGTGTTGTAATACATAATTTGTCTCTTTCCTGTTCCAGTTTCTGTGGATTTCCCACAATGTGGTGTCCATGTGACCACGTCGCTTCCTCCATCGTACTGAACCAACATCTGCTCTAACACGCCGCTCAGGCCGTAGATCTTCGAACAGCCAGCCTTGCTCACTGCTTCCTACTTCCTCAGAGTGTTGGTGCAATGATGTGTGGTACCAGATAAGACTACAAATCTGGTAACTTGCCTTGCTTAACTTGTGAGAAATTAAAACGAAGAAAAACAATCACAATGCTTAAGAAAAACCAGCCCTCTGCTTAAGAGAGATCATCCTGAGCATTAGGAAAACAAAGTACCTGTATGATTCTATGAGGAGACAAATCTTTGATAATACGAAATTAACAACCCACAACCACCAGAATGGAGTCTGTGTTGGAGTTTGGGGAAGGAGCCAGGGTGTGTGTTGCAGGAATGGGAAGAAAACCTGGTCCCCAATATCACAGATAAATGGAAGTGGAGAGCTTGTCTTCTGCCTTCTCCACCTCACCTCTAAATTCTAACCCCTCCCAGGTGTCCCGGATTAAGGAAAAGCGCTACTGTGCAGTAGTGAGGCCATGATCTGTCTTGAGACAACTCGATGTTTCTAAGACGGTTCTGAAAGATGGCACCATCATCCCGAAGCACGGGCTGCCCTGGATTGGCCCTTCCAGCAGATGCCAGTTGCCAAGGTCTCCTCAACAGTGAGTATCATGGGCCTCTTTGAAAAGTGCTCTTAGACTCAATGGATTTCTTCATAAAATGTTGAGACTTGCTGTTGTTATGATTTAGAGGGGACAAGATGTATAACTGCTCTGGCACTTTGCTGGCCTCTGGTGACCCCAGGAAGGCCTGTGCTACTCTGACATTTTAGATCAACATGTTGTGTCAACGTGCGAGACTCTGTCATCTGCTCAGTAAAGAGCAGCCCAGGCTCCAGGAACATGTCACACCCGCCCGCTGGAACCAGAGCCTTCAAAGCTTACTTCAAAAGCACTGGTTAAACCTACAATGCATCTTTCCAAAGTGGCAACAGAAGTCCTTTTTATCCCTTGATCAGTGAAGCTCAACTGTAGGAAATGTTACACCTTTTTATCAACCCCATGAATTGTCTTTTCTGTATAAACTGGAGACATTCTTCACAGGCTTACAGTCATTAACACCTCCCAGGAATGCTGGGTAGTGCCCTGAGCACTCTCCCATGCCTCTGCATGTTAGGGAACCCGCCGCTCCCCAAACCCTCAAGCTTAGCTTCCTCTGGATACTCACATGGCTGATTTATTGAAATGAGCAAAACCTTATACGTTGGCAGGGAAGTCCCTGACGCAGATGTGTACAATAAAACACATTTGATGTTTTCAAATAAAGACCTTGCCTTAAATTACCAAGCTATTGGATTTCTCTGACAGGCTGGCAAAACAAAGCATCAGTCAACGGCTGTCACAACCTCTCTGGAAGCATCTTACTGGGGTCGGGCCAAGACACTCACCCGAAAGTGCAGGGCTGGGCGGTGACAGTGAGTAGGAAATGCCATTGCTCAACCCTGTGCCTCTCCTTCTTTCTTTCAGAGATGCTGCTGAAACCAGAACTCACTTTGTTTTAAAGAACTTGCTGAAAAGACATTTTGTTTTTCCTGTGCTGTTGTCCAATACAGAGTAGTTAGCCCTCCGTGCCTCCCCTCCTCCCTCCCTTCTTCCTTTCCAAAGAACCAAAGACTCAAATACTCTCCAAAGACCAGTGCTCTACCATCCTGGATAATAACCATCACCCTTTCCCATCTACGGGAAAACTCATTCTATTAGCAAGCACTGTTGTGAGCTTCATGTCATATATCCACCTCCGAGGGTGGATAAGTCCCCACGAGACCCTTGCACATTGACTCTGATTTGGATTCTTCTTTTCAATAGGAAAGTCATTGGAGCAGGAATTAACATACTTGGACGAGTTAAATATTTACTAGTAGCGGACAACTGTGCGTGGCTCCCCTTCTTGGATTACCGTCACTGTTCATTTTCAGGATCTCTTATCACTTCATTCCAATTCATATTCTGGACTTATGTGGTAGGTAAAAGGATCTCTTGATGGCAACAGAAAAGAAAAATGACGTTATATCCAAGCATTTGGGGCGCTGTTACCTTTCCCTATCTTTGGGTCTCTCGTTCCCCTTCTGTGCACTGGTACGAGTTCAAGACTTAATTTCCCGTCGCAGCAGGATGCTGGGTTCAGAGAGGTGCATAGGATCCACTTCCTGAGTGGATGAAATCATACAACTGAAGTGGACCGACAGGCTGTCACCCACAGTAATACACAGGCTCACGTGCATACGACCTCAGTGTTTTGCAAAGGGGTCAAGATCCAGAGGCAGCTTCAGGCTGGGTTTTGGAGAAATTTGGTCCAACCCAAAAAGGAGGTGGTTCACTACACACCTGCTGCACTAAATCCCAATGTCTCTGGAGATTAGAATACCTGGAAATAAGGGAGGACGTTGGCGGGGAGGGGTGGTCCCCTTTCATGAGCCCAGGATTACCTCGGGTGGATTTCATATAAAGGAAGAAGTGCCTCCACAAGCCTGGGAGATTAGCGGGTGTCACGTGCCCTGAGTTTCCAGGGAAAAGCATATTCACCAGGGGTTCTGAGCAGCACGTCGGGGGCTGGCTGTTACCTTGAAGGGTAGAGCACCGATCCAGTGACCTGACCCAGTGGAGGTGCTTCCCACAGAAACCGGAAAAGTAGAGAAGGCTCCTTCACACATTTTGTATGAGCTATTTTTAATATGCTGATATAAGTAACTTTTGATAGTTAATTCGGGCAGTTTAGTTACTGCAGTGACTCCATTTGATAATCAAACCCAGGTACATTTTCTGGAAAAATTAATTATTTTAGGAAGTTGTCATGACATAGAGGCTCCTGGAAAACTCCAAAGGATATTTAGTCACCCCCCACACACATCCAAACACTTCATTGTTCAAGGGACAATAACAATTTAAAACATTATAGCTTGGGTGATGGGCATTAAGGAGGGCAGGTGATGGGATGAGCACTGGGTATTATACACAACTGATGAATTATTGAACTCTACCTCTGAAATTAATGATGTACTGTATGTTCGCTAATAGAATTTAAATAAAATAACATAAAGTAAAATAAAATAAAGTAAAATAAAATAAAGTAAAATAAAATAAAATAAAATAAAATAAAATAAAATAAAACATTGTAGCAACTCAAGAAGTTCCATGTCATCCCTGAGGCTCGATGTCATCCATTCTTGGCCAAGAGCCTCTGTGCCAGACTAGCTGGAGGGCTTCTCACCGCATGCTGGTGCCCTGGGACACAATGACCCTCTGGAAGCATTTCCCAGATTAATTACTAACAAGTAGTCAAGAAGGTTATCCTCAATCTGCAGGTTTCCATTGGTTGTTCTTCAGGGAAGCCTTTCTACTCTCAGATGAACCACAGTTATCATACATTGTCATGTACTATTATGGCGCTCTTCTATCCTGCACTCTTTCTGCCCAGAGTGGGCCTTGTGGGCGATGCAGCCATCTGGGGCCAGTTCAGGCAGTGAATATCACATGACCTTCTTGCTGAGTTTACCATGCCCACAAATGGGCTGGGATGGAGGAAAGGGGTTGTGGGGGCTGGCTGAGCTTTGATGGTCACCCCTGAGAAAAAGACAGTATTTGGGTGCTGGGTTTGGCAGGTAAGACAGAAAAACCATATTCCAGAGGGAGAGTCCTTGAGACAGAAGGACAGACAAAATTTGGAGGTAGCAGTTGGGTGTTGAGTGTGGCCCTGAAGGTCCTGGACCCCACAAAGAATGGATGGGGTGCCCCTTGCTGACAGGGGAATCATGAGGAGGTACTGGGGTCAGTTTCACTATAGTAATACGAGGATGGACACGTACATGGCTGGCTTGAACCTTCAATATTGTGGAACTGGCCTGGTGGGATGGTCAGGCGTGCGGGCTCTGAGACTGTCCTGCCTGAATCGCTCTTATTAGGTATACCAGCTTGGGCTAATTACTTAAATGTTCTGTGCCTCGGTTTCCCCATATACAAACTGGACATAAAATGGGATTTACGTCACCAGCTAGGGTGAAGCTTAAATGAGTTACTGTGCATGTCGTGCTTAGCACACAACCTGGACCGTAGTTTGTGCTCAATGCACATTTGTATTAATAGTTTCACTGTTTTTACTGACAATATTAGGTCTTTCACCTTAAGTTATTGGCACATTTTAGAACATTTATTTACTTATTTTGGGGGTGGGGCAGAGGGAGAAAGAATCTCAAGCAGACTCCCTGCTGAGCACGAAGCCCGATGTGGGGCTCTATCTGACCCTGAGATCATCACCTGAGCCAAAATCAAGAGTCAGATGCTTAACCGACTAAACCACCCAGGCACCCTAATTTTTTGGCATCTTAAAAAAAAAAAGGTTTGTAAATGTTTTGGGTGTGTGAAAAAGAGTTCTCAGCATGGTGTTCTGCTCTATTCCTCTCCACAGACAACTCAGTCCATGAGCAACTCCTGTCCTTGTCACCGTTGCCTGGCCCCTCATGATCTCCATGAAATAGTCCAGGGGTGGCCACCAGCCATTCCTGCTCATGCAGAGGGGACAGCCCTGCCCTCACACAGGACGCCTGCAGGGGACCCAGATGTGGACCCTGTAAACATGTACAGTTGTAAGCCATAAGTGTCTGGAGGGGGAGGATGGGGATGGTAAGGAGAAGAGAGTGAGTGCTGGGGTGGGGGCAGACCCAGTTAAGAGGAGGCACCAGGACCTCAAGACAAGTCTTCAGCATGTGTCCAAGCAGCAGTCAGATGACTTTGGACACGACACCCTCAGAGCATGGGCTCACCCCAATGTCCCCAGTCATCCCTCAACCAACTATGGATACCCAAGAATGGTCAGATATCTACCAACGTATCATTCAAAGCTTGGTACAAGCTTACATACTAAAGCAAGAGGTATCTCTCAAGTGCCACGTATGTTTTCCTGCCACAAGGATTCAGAAACCATGCCCCTGGGACCAGGTTACAGCTGTTAGCCCCACGACTGGCAGGTTGGGCGAGTAGAGATGTGCTCCAGCTGTTCACTATTATGTCATAAGGCCAGCGAAAGGAGCTTCTAGATGACCTTCTTCTTATAATGTGTTTCAATGCATAAGAGCTCCACAGAGGCTCCAAAATTTCAATGGATCAACCTCCAGGTCTATTGTTTTTATGAATGATTCCAGTTTCTGTTAAATAGTGTGCAGGAGAAAGACAAGACTTATTAAAATCCTTTCTTCCAGAAGACTTCAGGAGGCTCACCATCGCCTGGACACACCATCAGTGCAGCTGCGGACCAAGCGTGAGGCTCAGGCCAATCTTTCCATGCTCAGCAGGACGCACCGTGCCTGCCGCCTCCCCTCTGCAGCAGGAAGCTGTGTGGGAGCCGTGGGCTGGGACCCACAGACACAGAACCACCAGCAGAGGACTGGGGTGGGAGCGACGATCACCGATCACCCCTCCAAACAGCATGGGCCTGGCCCAGACAAAGGTCACAGAGCTGTGTCCATGTGTGTGGAGTACAGGAGGCCATTGGTCAAATCGCTTATCCAGTAGGCAACAGCAGAAAGAAGAACAGTTGCTTTAAAAATAAAGAAACTAGATAGAAGGTAGAAGAGAAGAGAAGAGGAGAGGAGAGGAGAGGAGAGGAGAGGAGAGGAGAGGAGAGGAGAGGAGGGGAGGGG